>NC_041354.1:18391965-18624465 GCF_004354835.1 Perca flavescens
CCACTGACTTTAGCCTAGCACCACTGACTTTAGACTAGCGCCACTGACTTTAGACTAGTACCACTGACTTTAGACTAGTACCACTGACTTTAGACTAGCACCACTGACTTTAGACTAGCGCCACTGACTTTAGACTAGTACCACTGACTTTAGACTAGTACCACTGACTTTAGACTAGCACCACTGACTTTAGACTAGCACCACTGACTTTAGACTAGCACCACTGACTTTAGACCAGGTTTTACCTGGTCAGTGGCAGAATTGTTTTCTGAAACTGCAAAATAGCACTAGGTAACGTTTGCGCCGGAACACGCCTCCTCTTTTCGCTGAACCGCCCCCGGGAGCGCAAATACATTCCCTAATTTACCGCCGTGCGTTTGTGGAGGGAAAAGTCCGCTGTGCATCGGGTGCTAAATAGGAATGATACATGTCGGTGTACAAAGTCAATTGCGCTGAGTACAAGATAGGGCCCTTAAACTCTTTGTGAAACATGAACGCCAAAGAACTTTCTTTTATCATCCAGTTTGACAGCGAGTCATAACAGAAAAAGAACATAAATAAACTACTTTAAAGTAGATTTTCTTCTGGGCTAAATTACGTATCAGATCGGTGCATGAACTCCAGTCCTCGCCGATAATGATACCAGCATTTTAGGCAGTATCGGAGGCTTTTCCGATCCTGGAATCAGTATCGGAACATCTCTAGTTACTTTACTTCCTGAAGGTTAGACATTCAATAGTCAGTACTACTCGACAATTGCCGAATTAAACCTTCACTAACTTAGCGTGTTTAAAAAAAAAAAAACAGTATATTGATGAAATTAAGCTTTTTCTTTATTTTTTTAACCCAGTAGATGATGCTCTCTGTTCAACAAAAGGTTGAAAGCACGCTGAATTGTCATTCCTTGAGCCTTTTTACTTTACTTTACACCAAGAGGGCCATCTAGTGGGCTCGGAAATTAAAGTCAACGCTTGAATGAATCTTCATTAAGGTATCACAGAGGTTTTTTAAAATTAATTTATGACCAAGTCAAATCGGTAGGGAAATCGTGAATGTCTGTGTCTTCATGGCAATCCGTATTTCAGTCCGGACCAAAGTGGTGAAATGACCGACGGACCGACTTTGCTATTTGTTGAGCCTCATTTTTCAGTTGAAAATAGTTGGTAATTTAAGTCAACAAAAATGTCTTTCCCCTCAAAATAAAGTCTAGTCATTTCCTTCTAAACTGAGTCAGTTTGCAGTGTATTCTGGGTATTCTCTCTTCAAACTAAAACGAGTGCAGCTCGGCCTCTTTCACTCCGGTTGGAATAGTTTGGAGAGAGCGCTATACGAGGACATTTTCCTGGGTAACAACCCGACATTTTAGAAACTATTCCCTCCCCCCCCATCCGGAAATAAATCTGAGGGGTTTGTTTACTGCAGTGTTCTCTTCCCCTTCTCACTGCCGGCTCCAGGAATGAATGATGAGATGTTTTCGCCTCCGTTTTTTGCCACTTGTCAGCATGTGTCATTGATTGTTTCCATGGAAACGCAGCTTACAGCTCTGAGTCGAGCCTGAGGGTGCAACAGCAAGCAATTAATGGTTGGTTCACCCAATTTACAAGGAAATGCATTCCAACTAACCCGGGGGGCATTTCAACTCTACAGTTAGAAGTTGAGGCTGGCATTACTCTTAATATTGTTATTTTACTTTGTGTCTCTTTTTAGGCCTACTTATTTTGGGTCGTTTTGTGTCTCTTTGTGTGTCTCTTTATGTTTGTTTTGGGTCTCTTTGTTTTCTTAGGGTGTCTCTTTGTGTTCGTTTTAAGTTTTTTTTTTGTCATTTTGCATCTTTATTTGGTCATTTTTGTCATCTTTGTGGTTGTTTTGTGTCACTTTGTACTCATGTTGGGTGGTAAAGTTGTTCTTTGTCACTTCATGTCAGTTTGACGTGTTTTGTGTCTTCATATGTTAAGTCGTTTCACACACACAAGTGGTTTTGTGTCTCTTTGTGTACATTTTAGGTCTACTTTTTGTACCGTTTTGCGTCTTTCTTGGATTATTTATGTGTTATTTTTGTGTCTCTTTGGAGTAGTTTTGCATCAATGTTTATTCATATTCATTTTGGGTCATTGGTGGTGCTTTTGTGTCTAAATTGTTGTCGTTTTGTGTCTCTTTGTGTTCTATCTTTTGTTGTTTTACATCTATTTTCTATGTCTCTATCTGTTAATGTACATGTCGTCTTGGAGTCGTTTCTCATTTCACTTTTCTCTGTGGTTGTTTTGTGTTTCTCTGTGTTCATTTGTACGTAGTTTAGTTGTTGATATAAGTCTCTGTAGTCTTAAAGCCTCTCAACAGCCACCCAGGTGTTGGCACTTATTCTGGCTGATTATCTGCTCAGGTTGAAGACATGAAGGTGGATTTTTAGCACCCATTTTATAGTTGTGTGTGTGTGTGTGTGTGTGTGTGTGTGTCTGTGTGTGTGTGTGTGTGTGTGTGTGTGTGTGTGTGTGTAAGTGTGTGTGTCTATTTGAGAGATCCTTGCAGCCGTAGTCAGGAATAGCTTGAATCCTTTCTGTTTTCCCTACACAAATAGGAAAAAATGCCCAAAACTTTGAAAAAAAGCAACAACTGTAAGAGTTTGAAACTCTAACCCTAAAACAGATTGGCATGCACTCTGACTCTATCAGCAGGATTCTTCGCATTTATTCATGCAGCCTTTTTTAATTTCTATTTCATTATCAGAAAGGAATCCATGCCGGTCAGCATGAGATTTAATAATTGATTTGGTCTGACTTTAGTGAGTGAGACTCTAATTAATCAATATTTTTTGGACTGGAGCAGTCAGATGTGAGATTTTCCACTTAAGGTATGTAAAGAATATATATTTGTAGCCCTGCGGGCGGTGAAATGGGGTGAGATCTCAATCAGGACATGGAATGAAGGTTTTGACCGTGAGACCGTGACGCCTCTGAACCCACAGAGACAATCTTTAAATCAGCGGGATGAGAATTAACTGTCCTCAAATCATTTCAACCAATCTCAAGACCCTCAGCAGGCCGCCGCTTACTTTTAAATTACTTTTCTGCACAAAACCCACAAAAATGAATCAATTGTCACATCACAAGTTAACGTTGGAAATTAAGATATAATTCACTTCAGCATCTTACTCGATAAGTCACATGTGTCTAACTCAAGGCCTGCGGGCCTAACCCGGCCCCTCGCAGATTCTGATCCGGCCCGCATATCAATTTAAGTTCATAATACATTTTGGCCTAGTTTCACTTTTTTCCACATTTTGTCGCATTTTCTGAATTTATTGTCTTTTTTGCCAATGCTTTTGGTTGTTGTCGCTTGTTTACCTTTGCTGCTTTTTCCGAATATATATTTTTCGAATTATATTCATCTAACACTTAAAGGTTCCCCGCCACATGCATTTCATTACTTTGTGGTAATGTCTGAAGGTCTACCATGGACTCTGTAACCTTGGTTACCTTGATTCAAGCCATTCTAGCGTGGTGTAGAAAGCCTGCAGGAAGACTCGGCTCAATTTCTGCCAGTTCTCATTAATATTCAATAAGCTAAGCTGTTTGAATCTGATTGGCTAACAGCTAGCCAATGAGAGCCTGGCTATCAGAATCATTTACCCAGCCCAACTGGGTGAGCTTATGAATAGTAATGAGCTCAGGCAATATGATGTCAGACTGACCAGCTTTTGTGATTGGCCTGATTTCTCCGCTTATTTCTGTTCAGTGGCTAGAGCTGACAGAGGAGGTAGCAGTTCATTTTCACATTCACCACATAACACAAACACAGATTTAAAAAAATGTAAGTAAAAACGGTTTTGTAAGGCAGGGCACCTTTTAATAGAAGACAACCACTTAACGAGTGACATTTCAGGGAGATATAGGGACTTGTTTTTGGACGATGCATCTTAAATATCTTGTTTAGTGAAAAGAGTCTTGGACACATCTTGTTTTTAAATCATATCTCAAAGGAAATAAGCTTTTTTGACATCTCATGTTTTTTAAGCTGCAATATGTGTTGCATGTTAATTTGTAAAAGATGGATCATCTTCTGTTTTAAATGTGAACTGTTACTTCCATTGGCAGATGTGTTATGTATTAGCAAGAAAACATCTGGTATTCATTGTTCTTTTACTTTTTTCCAGTGAAATATTTACTGATGGTGCTTTAGTTGATCAACTCCTTTCCTTTCAGGATATCCCATCAAGCTGGAGCCCAGGTAACCAAAGAGCATGCAAGGCTCTCTTCTGTTTTTCGGGACGGGAAGGAGTCATACAGCCACCGCTGCCGCCCATCTCCACGCCGGCTCTCAGAATGGGGAGCACTGACAAAGCTGCTGTGTTCGGCCGGGGTTTCTTCTCTCAGTGCGCCGCCTGAGGACGAGCAGGAAGTATCTCGGTCGAGGGGTTAAGGGGGAGGGCACCGAGGACCCCGACGGTGGACCGTAACAACGACCTGCCAGGCTCAGGCTTCGGATAAACGCAGCGGGAATATGTCCGTGCTCGGAGGCCCTTCATGGATGTGTCGCCTTCTTCTTTGGACGGGGCTGGCCTCCATCTGTTACGCCCAGCAGCACCCCATAGTCACTACCAATTATGGGAAATTGCGCGGAGTAAAGGTTACATTACCAAATGAGATCCTGGGACCGGTGGAACAGTACTTGGGGATCCCGTACGCGCTGGCCCCAACGGGGGAGCGGCGGTTCCAGCCGCCGGAGCCGCCAATGTCCTGGCCGGGAATCAGGAATGCTACTCAGTTTGCACCAGTTTGTCCTCAGTTCTTAGAGGACCGGTTTTTGCTCAATGATATGCTCCCCGTTTGGTTCACCGCCAACTTGGATACCGTGGTAACCTACGTGCAGGAGCAGAGCGAGGACTGCCTTTACCTGAACATCTACGTCCCCACGGAAGACGGTAGGTCAACTGATGCCTCTCTCTGTCTTTCTCCCCTTCCTGTTTTTCTTTGTGTTGGTTTCTATTGTATTTCACACTTGCTTGTGTGGGTTTATCCTGACCTTCGAACTGACCTTCGTCACTTTTAATACTCACAGGAAAAAGCATTCTACCTGACTTGTGATTCGTCTTTAAAAGTAGTTTTTTTTTTAACACCCAACAATAAGTGTATATAGAGTAACTTTGTTTAACTGTAGTGTTATTTTTTTCCTGTCTTCATTTAACTCGTAGCTTGGGCATGAAACAAATTGCACCCACAACCAGTACTTTAAAACTTGAGATTATGCAAAATAATCTTTTACCAGAAGTCTAGCATGGCTAAACTAAATTATTCAGTATGGTAATCAAATTTAGATAGGCCAATTAGTTTCAAACCCAATGTACTCAAACCACAACTTAAATATCAAAAACCCAACAAAGAAAATAAAAAAAATATAAAACCAAATTAACCAAAATCTCTTATTTCATAGAGATAACCAGGGGAATACTAAATCAGTCTTTGTTTGTTCAACCCTGTTTCATTAGTTTGAGTGCACTCAAGTTGCTACCACCACCCTTAGCAGGTAAAACTGTCCATCTGGCTCCTCAGAGAGTAGAGTAGGGAAACAATGGGAAAATCCTGTGAGTAGTGGAGATGATGATGATGGCGAAGATGTAGTGAGCGGTAAGAAGATGGTGGTGATGAAGTTGAAACCCAGGAGGCAGTATGACGGCGGTGACTTGAGCAGCACAGTTCTGTCTCCCAGTAGAGTCTCACCAAAAAACCAGCCTGCACAAAACGTGAAGAATAATCACTCAGTTGCCCATAGTAACAGTTCACTTGTGTTTCTTCTCAAGATACAACATTCTTACATACTACACATTTTAACCACATTTCACTTAAACAGTTTAGCTTGAACTCAATGTTATTTGTCCATCTTAATTGACTAGCTTACAGAAAACATAGCATAGCACAGAAAATACATACGTGTCTGTAGCTGAATTAACCAACAGCTAAGTTAACATTTTCACTAAATGTACAATGACAACAATTTCAAGATTAACCATACCCTTTTATCAGGTTCATCAGGTTAGTAGCTAATTCCGACTGGCTTTAAAACACAAATCAAGCAACAATTCTCAAGGTTATCAACACCAATAGTAGTAATTTGCTGTTAGCTAGCTAGCAGCTAAGATAACTCACCGAATATTCAATTCACACGCCCGTTTGGGACGGGTCGGCAGCTCCACGACGTTGTAGAACTTCTCTTTCACGAATCTCTCCTTGTTTATTGTTGCTAGTTTCCTACTTTAATCAAAGTGGTTAGACCATTTCAGCAACACAAGAGCTACCTGCTGGCGCTACTATTGTGTCCACCTTCTCTCTCCAGTAGCGGCCGGGGGAAGAGTTGAATGACAGGTGTTGAGAACCAATCAGATTGGATAAAATAACCTGTCTCCAATTTTGATTCGCCAGGGACGCAGCAAGGTGCGTCCGGAGGAGAATATTTAAGAAACCAATTAGAGACCAGCTTCAGGTCACATGCTGGCCGAAAGTTTAAGGACTCACATACACATCCATTTGGCCGGCGTCCCTGCAGACAAGAAACCGGAGGAAACATTGAAACAGAGAAAATAGTTAACCGATTAAAGCCAGTTTGTATTAAATGCTGAGGCTCTTACTACCAGCCAGCACATTGTATGAGTAAACTATTTTATTTTATTTTTCATTTTTCATTTAATTTTTATATCATTTTTGTATACATTTATGGAATTTTGGTGGGGGCGGCGCCCCAGCGCCCTCTATTGACAAGCCGCCACTGTCTGTAGGGATCCTTTCCATACTGTTGTCAGACACTTAGAATATTTATCTGAGTCCTTCCACAGCAAAAACAGAACTATTACTGGATGGAAATTGACCATTAATGTTATATTGCAGCTTGTTTCTTGCCTAATACTTGACCAGTTTTAAAGCGGAGGACGGCCAGGGAGAGGCCGCCGCACTTGAGCCAGGGTTCTGTATCTTTGTGCGCCAGGCCCGGTAGAGGTTACAGAGGTACATCCCCTATCATCGGCGCCGCGGCGGCAGCCACACAGCATCACCGTCAGCCCTTGGACGAAGCCGCGGGGAACGTGTCGACTCGGGGACAGAGGTCTCCGGTCGGGCAGCTGTCCAGTCTAGGTTGGCCATGAAAGGCCCATATCCATGTTTGCGAGAGGGGTAAAAAGGCGCAGAGGAAGCAACCTTGAAAACCTTAAAAATAATGATATACGACCCCGCTAAATCATGACATGTCGATTTGCCGTTCCTGAGGCTTTTTACAAAGTTTTAGTGGCTTTTTCAGAGGTTTTTGTACAGTTTCTTAACGTTTTTGTAAATGCTATTTTCTACTTTTGTCGCTTTTTTCAATGTTTGCTGCTTCTTTTGATGCTTTTGCCGATGTTTTGTTGCTTTCTATGACAATTTTCTCATTTTTTTTTAAAGTTTTTCTGACATGTGAAACACCTGTTTGTGTCATATCACCATGGAAATGACTGGATAAGTGTTAAGTGTGTAAAAAGTTGAGTATGTGGGGCATAACACTTTAGAGGTCAGAGGTCAGGCGGAGCAGTTTGAGGCCAGATAGGGAAGCCCATTACCGTGTGTGTCTGGCTGAGATCTCTGACAGCTCCGAGCTCTCCAGCACACCGGAGATTAGAGAAGTGCACGAGACGGAAAATCTCACAACTTTCCTCTACAGTTTTTCCTGTCTGTCTCAGTATACATAGTAAGTTTTTAAAATTTAGAGCGTCAAACACGATTCTGGAAAAAAATCATAATCTCAGTTATTTTGGTCAACATTGAAATATTGATTATTTAACATTATTAGTCCTCGTTGACTTTATTTTTTAAATTAAGTTTGAAGTTCAAAAACAGTCAAACAAATGTACAGTGAAAACACCTTAGACTGTAACATTCCCCTTCTTTCTTTTCATTTGTTCAAGTTGTTAGCGCTTTTTTCAACGTTTTTGTCTTATTATAATCTTTTGTAATTGCAAACAGACAGACAAATGTTTTTGACTATTTTCAATATTTTTTGTTAAATGTTAAGCACTTTTTTGATGCTTTAGGTGCATTTTTCAGCGTCTTAATTACTTAATTATTACTCTTTTCATCTTTAACAGAGAGACAAAAGTCACTTCCCTTCATACTTTTCATTTATTGATGTTTTTTTTTTAAATGTTTTTTTCTATGCTTTTTATTGAGTGTTGGTGCTTTTTTTCAAAGCTTTTTTGACATTTAAAAATTTTTTGGCCATATATTTCAATGTTTTTGTCAGTCTCAATCGATTAATCTGTCAAGTTTTAATATCATTTTTTGTTATTGCAAAACAGAGATACAAAAGTGTGCAGATTGAGGAGCAGAGTCATCTTTATATCCCCGATTTGGTCTTTTCAGAAATCTGCTGTAATGTCAAAATATCCTGCCAGCCGAGGATCAGTTCAGGATTTACACTCTTGCTGCACCTCCAGTGGGCCGACAGATTAAACGATGCCGATTCTCTGTCATCTGATTAGAAGTTGAAAGAACAAATCCAGCCAATGACTGTAAAGTATCGTAGCGTTTTCAGATTTCCTGCTGAATCCACTGAGAGCTTTTCATTTGGGTGTTTAAAGAGAGAAAGAGGCTACGGGGATATTATATAGCCTACTACTATTATATATAAGTATATATTATATCTAGACGGAGTGTGTAAGTAGAGAAGAGATTAAATTGTTAAAGAAGACCTATTGGCATGTTAGCATGTGTTAGCATATATTAGCATGTTAAGCGTACATAAAAAGCATCAAAAGGGGTCAGAAATCGTCAATAATCATCAAAAATGTAAAACAAACATTGGAGAAAAGTGCCAAAAAACGTCTGAAAAAGCGACAGATGTCGTGAAAAGCTTCAAATATGGCAAAAATTGAAAAACGGCAAAACAAAAGGAGTCAAACATTGGAAATAGCGTCAAAAACATTGCAAAAAAGCCAGAAACTTCTAAAAAGGTGTAGTAGGAGCATAGTGAAGTGTTTATGTTAATGTCCAGACTAACTGTGCAGAAAGGAGGCAAAACCACAGTGGCTTTCTTCTCTGAGGTACTTGCAGTTTTCTAGCAGCAAAACCTTGAAAACTACCAAATAAAAACTAGAAATGGTTGGATGATTTGCGGGCAGACTGAGGCTGAGTCGAGCACAGATGTGGGCTGTAGGCTACACCAGATAAAAACGCTGACTTTACACCCTACAGATTACATAATCCCTTGATGTGTTTGGCACCAAGATGCCAGTAAATAAAAGTGAGCTGCAGTGGTTCTGAAAATGCAGCGCTGGAGCCATTTTCTCCCTCTGTTTACCTCGGTTTACCTCTCTTTATCTCCGCACTATGAAGCACAGCAAAGAGCTTTTTAATTTAAGGAACAGCTCGCACAGAACGCTGAAAAATGTCTTCTGGTTTGGGGTTTGGGATAAATCATGGCTGTTAAAACGTTGTTGGTTGGCCATATGAAGCTGTCTGTCGAGCAGCATTCACACGTTCATACAATAAAACCACCGTGGAACGTTGAGGCTGAGTGTGTGCGCGCGTGTGTGTGTGTGTCTGTCTGCCTGTTTGTCGCTGTGTGTGTGTGTGTGTGTGTCTGTCTGTGTGTCTGTTTGTCGCTGTGTGTGTGTGTGTGTGTGTGTGTGTGTGTGTGTGTGTGTGTGTGTGTGTGTGTGTGTGTGTGTGGGCTGAGCAGATGTGGATGTTCACGCTCGGCCTACCTTCCCTGACATGGCACCAGCCCGTGTTTGTGCAGCTTGCCCTCTCAGTGAGCAGCGATACTGAGCAAACACCCCCCCGTCCCCCTGTCCCCCGTTATGAGCCTGTTGAGACCAGCCCTGTGTTGATTGGTGAAGCTACAGCACACACCACGGAGGCTGATACAGTCCAAAAACTATTCCACTATATTGAAGAATCGATGCATCAGAATGCTAAGGAGCCATCGCTCCGCCATTGCAGCATAGTAACCTTCCAGCAATAGCTTATTCCAGGCTTCTGATTGGCCAACATGGCTTTAGGGTTGCCAGACCTTACTCCACAGCGTTGTGGAATAGACTTGTATTGTGTGAAGGTTCCTTAATTTTGTCTGCTAGCAAACAACAGAAACATGCCTTAAAGCTGCTCTGTGCTGATCTTCACTACCAACAATGTAAAGAAGCCAGAACCAAACCAGCAATTTCCACTGGATGCAGAACGTCTCCGGAACGTCTCCGGAACGTCTCCGGAACGTCTGTGGAACGTCTCCGGAACGTCTCCGGAGTCATCAGGTTTCCATTAAAGTCAGTGTGTGTATTTCCACAGACTGCTGAACGTCTGCGTCCCGACTCCGTCCCAGTTCCGTCAGTCCGCAGCCCTCCGCAGCAGATATACGCAGAGCTTCTATTTTTGACGGACGACGGAGAGCTCCGCAGCAATTCAGCACACGGCAGATAGTGTGGGACAGGAAGTCAAGCACAGAAACAAAATAAATGTCCGGTTAATTTTCAAAATAAAATACACCGTGCTCACGGCGGATCATATCTCCCTGCACTACATCTTGAAAACACAGCCCAGAGCTGTTTCCCCTCTACTCCTCTGGATGGAAACTAACTGTTGTTGGTTCTGTGGTTCTATTCTACCTGAATTCGAGAGAACTTGTGGGTCCTCGTGACTACAGCTGTCAGTCACGGCCGCAGCCGTTCCGCAACAAATCTGGACCCGGTGGGTATTGGCGGACGGCGGAGCGCGCAGCAGACACGCAGCGGAGCCGGTCCGCAGCCGTTACGCATCCAGTGGAAATCCCCGGCTAGTTTTCATAAGCTACCAAACCGAAAAACAAAAAGACTCTGAGGATAGTTCTTTTCTTTAACTACATTTTCCTGATGATACTTACACACTTTTACTTAAGTAACATTTCAATGCAGGACTGTTACTGTTAACAGAGTATTTTTACAGTGCAGTATCAATACTTTTACTGCAGTAAAAGATCTTAATACTTCATCCAGAGCTGAGTTTGACAATGCGAATGAACGGCACAGAAATGATACTTTTAACATTGCAGGTACTTTATTTTTTTAATTTCTTTCAACTGATATGAGTGATCAAGAATGTGACAAAATCCAGCCCGAAAACAGCCAGTTTTTTTTGTGCTTTTTTTTTGGCTGAAATTCTTTTTTCTCTCTTTTTTTCTTTTGAAATGACTTCCCTTTATTCTACCTCTCTTTTCAACACTAGGGGCCAACTCAAACACGCACGGTGCAGATTTCAACAGTAATGATGGTGGCGCTGATAAAGGTATTTTTCTCCTTTTCCCCCCTTTGGACCAACAAAATAAAAGCCTACCGCATGATAGCAAACCAGCAGACATTTTTTTTGTAGTTTCTTTTGAACCCCCTTCCTCCCCGCAAAGTGCTTCTGATCTCACTCCTCTCAGATAGAAAAAGTTGGAATATTTTCACAATGAAGTTGATTGAGGATTTTGTTTTTTGCTTTTTTTGATTAAAAAAATTAGATAAATTGAGTGCTAAAGTTTTTTTGGGCTGGCTATCTCTGTACATACTTCCTCTAGTAAAACTGATATATATGTATATATATATTAATTTGTCTCCTCTTTGGAGTCGTGGAAATCCCAGGGTTTGAAATGGGCGCTAACCTTTTACTCACCTGTCTTTTCCAATTCAAATGTGATCTAAATTTAGCTGTGCATGATATTTTGCCTCCTGAATTAAACAGTAACTTTGTTTCTCCATGTTTGTGTGTCTGAGTGTCTGATGGAACAACAATCTGTGAAACTGGTCCAGTATTAAACCAGAACCAAGCTGTAATGTAACCCTACAGGACTAATGTTCAGCAGCAGTTTCTGTCCCCTATCAAGTCCCTGTCCTCCCTGTTTTATATTTCTTTTTTTTCTTCTTCCATTGCTCGCTGAAGCATGAGCACTAACAATCTGTAGCTCAGAGACAAAAAAAACCAATTAACCCCTCGCTCCTCTGCATGCTAATAACCAAAATAGTGCAGTATTTCCCCTCACTGTGCTGGATAATCTGTAAAAAAAAAGGGCACCGTTTTTGTAAATAACATGGCCAGTTGTTGCTTTTTTTTTTTTTTTTTACAGATGTTGCTCTACTTTTCTTGCTTTTTTCTAAGTTTTTGTCGCCTTGACTCAGCTTTAGTGTCATGAAGACAGAAGCTAAAGAAAACACGGTGAAAGGTGTGGATGTTTTCAGGATCGATGCTCTGAGACTGTTTGAACATCTGCAGTGGCGATGAATTACCCTGTGGATCCCCTGTGGTTCCACCTAGTGTGTGTGTGTGTGTGTGTGTGTGTGTGTGTGTGTGTGTGTGTGTGTGTGTGGTTCCACCTACACACCTCTGCAGAGGAAAGAAAAAGCACTGCAGCGAAACACCGCTCACACCTTTTTCTGCTCTGACTTTTTCCTCTGTGCTGTTACATGCAAAGCAAACGCACCCTCAGCTATAATTACCCCATTATGTCTGTCGGAACAAGAAGTGTTGAGGGCATCGCTTGGATTTAACTATAATTACTTCCTCCTTTTTGAAAAGAGAAATTTGAAAAATCTGATAAATTGCTTCATATCGATTCAAACTAAAAGAAATGGAAAAAAGTGGCAAAAACATCTAAGGAAGTCAAAACTGTTGAAAAGTACGACAATTCTGGAAAAAGGCAACAAAACAACACAAACGCCAAGAAAGTTGACAAAGCGACAACGTTGAAAAGGGCGAAAAAATGACACAAAAAGCGAATGTTGGAATAGTGCGACAATGTTAAAAAAAGTTGACGTCAAGGAAGGGATGAAAAATTTTGAAAAGGACGACATTTTCTGGAAAAGGCTACAAAAGAACAAAAACGTCAGACTTACACCTGTTTCCTGGATGAAAGACTGTATTTTACACGATGTCAGTGGTAAACTGCAATTGTAGTTGATGTGAATTGAAGGTGCAGTTGCAAATTCCAAGTCAAGTCTACTTTATTGTCAATTCTGCAAGATGTGCCACCCAAAGGACTTTGTGTTTGTCGGTCAGTTCCACATTATTGGAGGCACGGTGGAACAGCGGGGGTGGCGGGAACATAAAACAAAGAGCGCTGCCGTTAAGTTGTCATAAAGTCTCTGACTGATTCCCATCTGATGGTCACTGCAGGACTATGTGGGCTCACACTAAACTACTCGGCTGGCTCTCTGTCTCCATCAAACACACACAAAGCAAAGTGACTCTTACTACACATCTCTTTTGGTGCAGCGATGGAGTCAGAAGTCAGGAGATGCCCGGCAGATTTAGAGTTTTATGTCTGGGGATGGGGAGGCTGGTCTTGAGGCCCTTCAGACTAAAGAAACCAAACTGCTTCCGGTGCTCTTCTTCTCTCTCTCTCTCACTGCATGTGTCTCTCTCTCGGGCCGGTGGCGCTGCCTGGGTGACTGTGTTCGTCCCTGACATTCATCACTGCCACCAGGGCCCGGGGGATAATATATCCCTCCACTGGCTGCACACATTACTCATCTTTATTTGGGTTGGAGGGGGGCTTGTTCCAGGGGGTCTATCTGAATTCTCCGTTGCTTCCAGCATTTAAAACAAAAAAATTACAAAAATTGTTCAAAAAGGCAACTAAATGTTGAAAAAAGCGTCAGATATGTCCAAAAAAGCATTATTTAAAAAGGCAACAAATATGTAAAAAGACAATGAAAACTTTGAAAAATCTGACATGAATGTCCAAAAAGGCGACAAAATGTTGAAAAGTTAGCCAGATTGATTACAAATGGCGGTTACTGGAGGCTCAGGAACAACGCCATCTGGCTTTGGAAGCAACCGTTAGCGTAGCGGCCATCGGTGGAACTGCAGCGTCTGGCCCAGAAAGACTTTTGCCGTAGATTTTACATGGGGAAAGAAAAAAAATGTAACATGCACTTCAGTGTAAGAAATCATAGAAAAATGGAAAATGTCCTGTCAGAAAAATGACGTGTTCCATTTGTGTTAATCTTAAAGATGAACTGAACTGGAATTTGAGTAAAGGTGATATAACAGATGTATTTTATTTCTTCTCGTTGGTACAATGATTAAAATGGCTGAATTTGTTAAAAGGGATGAAATGGTACATTGAAAGTGTTGTTGTTGTTGTTACACGGGCGCCGCCATGTTGGAATTCCACAACCTGCTACGTCACTGGCATGATAAGCAGCCATAGAACGTAAACAGTCTGAGGCTAACGGACATGGCTGAGGAAACGGCTACCAACAGGTTTAGGGGGGTCATACTGTATTACCCATGGCTGCAGTAATGAATTGTATAGGGCTAAGGCAGCTGGGGTTACAATACATTTCCACAGGCTTACTTTGACAAGGAAACCAGTCCTCAACTCATGGCTAGCTGCCTTAAAACTGGCTAGCCCATCAACAGCCCCTGGCTTTAGCCAGCATTTTTTAGCAACAGACTATTGCGAGAGCTGTACTTTTGATACAACAGGGTCACTGGTGAGGGTTAAGTCCAACAGACTGAAACCTGAGGCCATACCCTCAATGATCGACTTTTCAGACTACAGTACAGGGCCGACCGATAGACCAACGGCCAGTACCAACACCAGCGATGCTATCTGCCGCAGAGACAGGGCGCTGAAACGCTCCCATCAGGCAGAGGACAGAGAGGGATGTTTAGCTGTTATCCAGCATGCTAGCCTACTAGGCAAAGGGCTGGATGTAACGTTGTTGTCACATACACAAAACACGTACATGTTCACTTACACGCACAAATAAAGCCTAACGGGTAGGCTTTATAGCGTTCAACAAAACTGAGACTGACACACTGGCCATTCATTGAAAGTGGGTCACAAAACCAAGCTAGATACCACACGCTCCAACCTAGGGAAAGGGCTAGCAGCTAAACACGTTGGAAACACTTATGTCAAAATCCACAAGCTAGCACTCCGACCATAGACTGTATGGAGAAATCCTGACTGATGATATCACAAATCAATAATAATGCGTTACTAGCTGCTAGCTAAACCACAGCAGGTCTGTAAACAGACTCCAATGTCCCTTTCTACTCACCCTGATGCTACTAGCTGATGTCCACCGCCTCAGGGCACATCGTTGATGCAGAGAGAGTTCAACTCGCAGAAAAAGCTGCTAGTTCCATAGTAAGAGGTATCTGTGCAGTATCCATTTGTGCAATATCCATCAACGACCACAAGGAATAAAATCTGCCGCGGCAAAACTCGTGACTCCTCCGTGCATCTAGGGTTAACCTCAGGTTAACCTGGGTGACTCTCCTACGGGCAGCAAACTTTATTTTCTTTTTTCAAACTTTATTTATTTTGGTTTTAACATTTTGCGTGCAGGTAACTTAACAAGCGATCCCATTGGATGAATTTGTCCAATCACAGATGGATTCAGTTGCAGAGTCCATGCTCCGGCAGCACCCACACACACACCAGTCACTCCCATAGACAATAAGAAGGTCACTCCCCCCCCAAATGATCCGAAGGTGTAGCCTGAAACTGATCATCCTCCATGTGGTGGTAGTCAGACACTACAGGCTTGTCCCTCACAGGCTCAAATGCGTAACCCATGCCATTAAAATTACTCATTTTCATGTGTATTTAATATGCTGCCTATATACCTTCACAGGTCCTACCATGCCAGTGACGTCATCGAAATTATCAGCGTTCTAATACTAACAAACGTAATTTTTGTGTTGCTTAAAAAAAGCTATATTGATTTTTTAGTGTAATTCATTTTTATTTGTCATAACCAACACATTATCAACGCTGATTATTTCAGTTCAGTTCATCTTTAAGAACGAAAAAAAAAAACATACTAACACAGTATATTAGCACATATTTCTACGGACCTTTTTAACAGTGTAATAGCCGAATCCAGAGTTATTAAAATAGGCATGATGAACGCGAGCCGACCCACGGGACATCGCCCTGCACTGCAGGCTCATATGGCGGTTCTCCTGAGGTCCTGTACCTGTAATAATTGATATAATGGCTGTAATTCATCATGTGTATTATCTTATGATACATCTGAGCGCTGTATGCCGTAAAGCCTGTAACGTGGCTGTAACGTTATTAACGTCTCTGTTCCCAAACTGCCAGCGGCTATCGGCTAGTAGCTAAAGTTAGCGGTAGCTAGTAGCTCAACATAATGATTGAGTCGTTTATTTTGATAAGCATTACTTAGTGTTACATTTTAGACAAGAAACAGTGAGTTTGCCACGTATACTTGTTGTATCCACAAGAGAGAAGCTCATGAACGAGCGCTGTTGCTACAACAACATAAACATAATGCGATTATGTTTATTATGCATAATGTCCATCGAGATGTCATGGGCCAGTCGACACGGAAGATCTGGGTCTTTCACTGGAATGAACGGGGCTTTGCACAGGTTCTCTTAAGACATCCATAGTGGGCACACTTCTGTCTGTGAGACGTTCAGAGTCCACACAGCCGGACAAACTTGTGAAGCATCCATCTGTAGATGTTTCATTATTTTTGCCGGATTGAATACAAATGGCGGTAATTGGAAGCTCTAGAATGCGGCCATTTATGAAAATATATTTTAAGGTGAGTCCAGGAGCTTCCCAGTAGTGTTCCTTATGTATCCAAATCGAAACATTCATATTTTGGTGAAAGTACGTATGTTTTACATCAACATGTCGTTTCCCAAGTCCTTCAGAAAACGTTTTCCCTATGTGACCTGACGTAAGTTTCTGATGACGTTGCTCCATATATCCTTATCCCCAGTCACTGTGGTCACCTACAGGAACTAAGATGGCGGTCTACACGGCCCCAATTGGGGAGAAGCAGGAACGTTAGCGGCACAGAAGCTAAGCAACCTTCTCCTGTGGACGCACAATAAGTCTTGAGGTCCAAAAAAAGCTTCATGAACCAATTTCTTGACAAAAATATGGGAAACGGCGTCAAAAACTTTTTTTAAAGCGCCACAAACATTGGAAAATAAGTGTCCAGGTTGTAAAAACAACCAAATGAGCCATTAACGGGAGTGTCCGAGGTCGGCCCGGGACGTCTTCACTGTTTGGAAGTGCTTGTGTGCAGGATTATCAACCCACTCGGAGCACAGCGGAGATTAATAACCTGTCACTGCGGCTCGCTTTCCACTCCCTGCCTCACTGTTTTGTTTTGCGGAGGAGGAGAATGATTCACTCCCTGTTCCCGGCGCCGTCCAGGCTGCTTTCTGCCGGGTGCTCGGCGAAGCTGCGGTGCATCTGGACACAGCCGGTGGCGACGGCGAGAGGAAACCGTAACTGGTGTGGGCAGCGGGCGTCCTCTTTAGTCTAATTACACAGCACAGACTGAATAATGGTTCTGAGCACTACATTTCCTACTAAAAGCCTGTGTTCAAATAATAGCTCAGCAGGAACAAATGGTCTGATATCGAGCAGAGTAAAGAACATTGATGGAAGTACCTGTACTGTAAAACATAATGTACATTTCCACAGCAGTCATGTCAGACTCAACCAGAGTTTCTCTTTTTGTTTGATTAAGGTACTTGAAGGCCTCGAAAAATGTTAGCCAGGATTCTCAATGATTTCCGGCTTTAGTGAACCCTCTAACACAGCAAAAACGCCCGCAGTGAGACAGAAAACAACCACGTAGAAACCTATTATTATAGAAACCAATTTAAAATGACTAAAAACAAATGCAAAACTCTGTGTGATCGTTTTCCATGCTCCTAAACTCATTAACTTTAACCCCGCTGAAAAGGGAGGGAAAAAAAACAGCAAAATGGTGAAAAGAATAATTATGTGAGCAGCAGAGTGATGGGTATTAGTGACTGTTTGATCAGGAAACATGGAGGCTCGGCAAAAAACCTGTTTCACATAATGGCCCAGCAATATTTTGACTTTAAATCTCTCACTCTAGCAGCACACAAGTGAGCTGATTTAAACCCAAACCTCCATCTTTTTATCAACTTAACTCAGTAGTTTTGGTGTCTAAACCTAACCACACTGGGACCGTTTCACAACGTTAACCACGTGTTTAAAACAGCCACCGTTACCTTCTCTGGTTTAGATATGAGGACGTATTTCCTGCCACCACTAGGGGGTGCTAGTTTAGGAAACACTCCTGTGGGTCGTATTAGAGGGGGGAACAAACAACCCATATCTTTGGAGGGTTTGGTTGAATGATACACTATTGTTTAATAATTTGCTTATGTAAGCTGAAATCCAAATGTTTTTTATAAAGTGATACCTCTTATTTTCTTTAGGGAAAATTTAATTTGTAGCAGGATCTTCTGAAAGCTTGAATTACCGCCACGGTTTTGGAAACACCATTGGATTAGCGACAAGTTTCTGAGTGAACCTCCTGGCGTTTGAGCTTAAACCGCTGTTCTCATAGGGAATAAATTGAATCGCTCTACTCTACCGTTATTTCAGCTGCCTGTGAAAGCCCAGCTTGAATCCTGGCAGAGCAGTTTGCACCCAACGGACAATCAGCCGAGGGTTTCTGATGATGAAGATGCAGCTGGCAGCTGATTTATTGTGAACCCTGCTTGTTGGGAGGATTTCTATCTTCCCCCTCCATCTTCTCTCATGCATAAGGAGCCCACTCTAAATTTATAATCACCACCTACACATGTACTAATCACTCAGCTTAATCACAAACCGGAGAGCCTCATAAACAATGTTTTCATCTGGCTTTAATTGCAGCAAACGGATGGAGGCAGATGTAGAGATGGCGGGGTTAAAGTTATCGGAGTGTCTAAAGCCATCTATCCCTCTCATGAGCTGCACTGTAACAGTGATCTGTGTTAAATTAGGAAAGGTCAAATGATTTTCCTTGTTGGGTAGACACTGATACTGTGTTTGCTTGTTGATTACAACATTGGTATTGAACCGTGGCTGAGACAGTTCAACACAAATACAAAAGCTACAACACAAATACAAAAGCTACAACACAAATACAAAAGCTACAATATAAATGCCAAAGCTACAACACAAATACTAAGTCACAATACAAATGCAAACGCTAAAACGTGAATATAAAGGTTACAACACAAATACAAAAGCAACAATGGAAGTGAGCATTTCCAAATCTCGATGCAAAGTTTATGAACTCTGCCCTCGGCTTTGCAGAAATAGTCGATTATCAAAACAGTTGGTGATTCATGTAACCGACAACTAATTGATTATTCTTGGCAGCACTAAACGCAAATATTTCCATGTTCTTCTTTGCAGATATCCACGATGAGAACGGGTTAAAGCCAGTCATGGTTTACATCCACGGAGGTTCCTACATGGAGGGAACGGGCAATATGATTGACGGCAGCATCCTGGCCAGCTACGGGAACGTCATTGTCATCACAATCAACTACCGGCTCGGCGTTCTGGGTGAGTCCTCCAATCTGTTGCTTTAAATGGCAACTTCATTGTTTTTCAACCTGGAACCTATTTTCCCATTTTTTTGTGATGACGTGAAGTGACTGATGGGAACATAACATTTAGAAATTGGGACATTGGTAATTTTTGTCCACTAAAAGTTCAGTTTTTGCCACTGACAGACTCAGATTACAACATTATGGAAAGGATCCCTACAGAGTAGACCTTTTTGTTAGACACTTAGAATAATAATCTGAGCCTGTCAGCATAAAAAGCAACACTTTTAGTGGACACTAACTGATGGTGAACATTTTTACCATCAGTCACTTACAAACAAAAACTGGGAAACAGGGTCCAGGTTGGAAAAAAGTGAAGCTACCCTTTGATTAGTTTGCAGATGGCTGATGAGGATTCAGGAAGTGATTTTAAAAGACTAGTTGATTCCCATAATTTCACCAAATGGCTGGTTTTTGAGTGTAAAGGAAAGCTATGGTGGACAAAATGCATGCTGCTCTTTGTCATTTCATTCTTTTTCAGCTGCTAATGGATGTGTCGGACATAGTTTTCTGCATTCGTCGCTTTGTTTCAAATAGTTTTTTAAAATGCAGCCTCAAAATGACCCCCAAAGCGCGAGATAAGTGAATGCAAATTAAGTGAAGACTCTCACATATGTTGCCTTTTCATCTACTTTAATCATCAAAATATTCCATGCTGGGAAAATTGATCCGTTGTGATCTGAGTCGGTATCTTCACCGCAGTGCTGTGCATCTTATTTTTGTTCCCTCTGGAAGATGAAAGTGGTTTCTGGTTCACGCAGAGATACTTTATCTTGCCTTTGACGTAAAGGTTTTTGGGGCTCTGAATGTCTGTTGGCCAAAAAAATGTCTTGAGTCTGAGAGGAGGCTGATATCATCAAACGTTTTGAGATTCCAGCTGGAGGGAGCATAGCTGTGGCCATTTCCTGATGGAGCTTTGCTCCACTTCTGTTCAAGTTGAACCACTGTGTGCTGGAAATGGTGGCTGGAATAAACATTTGAAAATGTTTCTAAGAAAGTATATTTGCACATGTCACAACTTCTAACTAACTGACACTCATTAAATTTGTACGATGATGATATTGGCGTGTACTTATATGTTCCTCTTTCAAGGAAAATGTACTTGGAAAGACTTCGACTTAATTCCTATGCAGCACTTGTCCTGGCATTACCTGTGAATTTCTGTTTATCTTCATTGTTTGCAGCTTAAAATTGGATGTATCTGCCGGTTTGCATGTGGTTCATTGTTCAGCAGTAGATCCTTATGCTCCTTCTACTTGCTGCCGCTCTGCTCTGCTTACCATTTGTCAGACGGCCGAGCTGTCTGCACCAGTCTCTATATTTAGTTGCCTGAGAGCCAGGGGGAAAAGGTGTTCTGGAAAAGTGTGCACCGCAGAGAGAGAGAGAGAGAGAGAGAGATAGAGAGAGGCTGCAGATTTCTTTGTTAAAGCAAAGTCAATCATAAAGTGCACGTGGCTCTGACAGGAAAAGAGTGTTCCATCTCCACTAATTGACACACAGTGTGCTCATATTAAATTCTTGTCTTGTGGTGTCGCAGTCACTCAAGGGAAGCCATCTGTGCACAGGAAATTGACAAAACTCAACACTGTGAGCCAAAACGGCATCGAGCAGTGTGGATCCAAACAGTAGCCATGTTTTAATTCAATTGTCACGCGAATTTTAAAGGAACCTTTGAAATGTTGCAAAAAAGGAATGTGAAGTAGATATGTTTCCATCAACTGGTTTGGAGCGAATAAACTGGGTTACCGCATTGTTTGCTCAGAAGTTGGCACCATATATTTTGAAGAAGTAGAGGTTGCTAACCTGAAACTAAACAACTGGCATTGGCCATCTAACCATTCTACGAGTTGAAGTACTGTTTGCTAGAAACATGTTTTAAAATGTCACTCGAGGGAAGCCATCTGTGCACAGAAAAGTGACAAAACTCATGACTGTGAGCCAAAACAGCATCGAGCAGTGTGGATCCAAACATAACTGGTGTTTAGTTGCTGTTTCTGAACCCTTTAAGGATAATAGACCAGTGTTGTGAAGAACGCCCAATAATGCAGGTACACCTTTTCAAAGATCAATACACTTTTATTTCTAAAGAATATTTAACACTGGAACTGGAAGACATTTTAAATATCCACAATATGTCATCTTTCATGCTGTCGTACAGTTGTGGAATTGCCGTTTGTGACACATATGTTCTCCCAGGCGATTCGTACTGGCTGTCAAATTTTTGCAGGATTCCTCGAGTGTTTGTGCGATAGACTAAACAATGTGCATTGTGGGACACATGCTCCCACTTTCCTGAAACTGCTTGCGAAGACTGACAAGTCCGTTTTTGTGCAGCGTTTATGTCCGAGCCCGTCTCCACCCCCTCCACCTGCAGGTGGTCAGCTGTGTGGTTTGGAATGAAAGGGAGAAGACCGGACGCCGAGTAACACGGTGGATATCGCTCAAATACTTTTTTTTTTTTTTTTTTTTTTTTTTAAGGCGCCTTAACTGCAAAGTGCCATGCTCCAACTCTCAACTAGCGTTTTCTCTCTCTCTCTCTCTCTCTCCGCCAGGAGTCCCGCCTCCCCACACAAAGACCATGTGACTGACAAGAGGGTTCACTCCTCGTTACGCTAAGGAACCGAGAGTGGTCCTCCAGTCTCTTTGGTACAGAGAGAGAGAGAGAGAGAGAGAGAGAGAGAGAGAGAGAGACAAGGAAAACAAACAAGCATGCATGCATTTTTTTTATCGTGCGACAAATTGATTTATTGACTATCGCGACAGTCCTACCCCCACCCCTAATAATTCTAAACTATGGCTGGCTTTCCCCTGTGTGTGCATTGAGTGCAGGAGTATTACAGTTGTACAGTTTTAACTATTATTTCTAGTCTTAGTTCTATTATCTTTATTGTTACCAAAATTGCCACAGAGCATCTTATCAACTGCTATAATTATTATGAATCATATTTCTGTACATCTGCACATCTTTATCAGTGTCTCTGTTTCATATGGCCGTCCACCAAGAGTCTGGTTCTCTCAGAGGTTTAAAGAAAGTTTTTCAGAATCAGAAAGCAGCTTATTGCCACAGTAGTGGAACTCCATGGGATTTGCCTTGCTGATTTGCTGCGTACATACAAACAAACATTTAAATACAATACAATAAATACCGAAACCGAGACAAATAGTATATACAAAATTGCTGTTTAAGTACTCTAAGCACTGTGTGCAATGGGCAGATGTATAATCCAGGATGGAGGTTAGTGCAAAGTCTAGTGGCTGGGGGGGTTGAGTGTTAGTGACAGTTTCCTCGCCCCTGTTGCACCAAATGCTTGGTCTTGGGGGGGGGTATTATTGTGTCGCTGTATGTTACTGAGTGGTCTAGACCTACCATATCTGCAATGTGTCGTGAGATAACTCCTGTCATGATATGACACTGTACATTGAATTGAATTGAATAAACCGGAGGC
The DNA here is from genome assembly GCF_004354835.1 of Perca flavescens. Lineage (NCBI taxonomy): Eukaryota > Metazoa > Chordata > Actinopteri > Perciformes > Percidae > Perca > Perca flavescens. Next base: position 18,414,800 of record NC_041354.1, read on the forward strand.
AAGTGAGCTGAGGGAAACCGTGTGACAGCTGTCCAACAGGGAGTGATGGAGGGTGATGAGTGTCTGATGACTTCTCTCACTCCGCTCACACATGAATCAGCCCGCCGGCTGCTCGGCCTGCAAACCTCGTCGTCTCTTCACAAATGTCTGCTTCACATTCACTGCAACATTAGCACCTTCCCCCCCAGCAGCTGAACCACTGAATCATTTGAACCGCATAACTACTATTAGCATACTATCTAAGTAGTATGTATTGTATTTTTTTAATCTTTATTTTAAATAATTGTTCTTGTGTTCTATCCTATTTATTATTTCTTGTATATTCTGTATGTGTGCTGTGGGTCTTATAGTTTGCTGCTGTTGCACTGAGATTTCCCAATCTGTAATCAATAAAGTCTATCTACTCTAATCTAATCTAAAACAGCCAGAAATCTAGTGAGATGAGGGGAGTGCTGTGTCCATTTTATGGCATTTGACGGACCATTCTCGCTCTGTCGCACGTGAATGTATTTGTCCACATTTTGTCTGCAGAGGGTCATCAGATTTTGGGCTGGAGGTCTCTTGGATAACACGGGGCGAGGGCCATCTGGCTGTCACATACGCTGAGTGACTGCGACGGATCTGTCAGAGGCACATGATGGCTCCTCTCTCCGTTTCCTCTCGTCCTAACCCCCCACCGGCCATCACTGCCAGACGTGAAATGACTAGTGATGTGTTGGGAGAGAAAAAAATAAAACCCTGCAGCCTCAGCTCACTAGCTTTTACTTCCTTTCTTTCTTTCTTAGAAAAAAACCCACCAAAAACCTTTAAAAAAAAAAAAAAAAAAATCAATAGCATAAAAGAAACGTCAAATGGTATTGGTATTTTCAATGACCTTGATAATATTTAAACCCATTCCCACTTTTTCAACTTTTCCTACTACTTTACCTACTTCTTACAATTCAAGCCAGAAATCCAAGCAATTTTACAAAATATCATTTTAGACATTTATTTTTCTTTATACATTGCTCTGGTAAAATTTGGGCCATAACTATACAGAAAGGAGAGTTTGTTCTGAACATTTTTATATGAAACACCAAGGGATCAGTTTATATGCAAAAACCCTTTAAAGGAGAATTCAAGAAGCTATCTAAAAATGCCGTTAGACCTCAGAGGTTTAATAATTAAAGAACAGACTTCATTTCAGAAATGTACTAACTGAGCAGCAAATTTATTCAGAAATTGCATTCTTTGGTATATTTTAGTACGTCATTCTGCATAATTTTACTGCTGTCTGATAGTGGCCTCTTTAGTTGCCAGAGGGCAGGAACTCAGACTCCCAGCAGCCTCTTCTTCCTTACCCTTCATGACTCCTCGGCCTCTGCAAGGACAGCTGTGGTTGAGAGGAGCTCATTACCCCTTTGAAACCACTTTGGGGCAGTGGAGTGAGGATTGCAAGTGAAAGCCAATAAGAGTGATCCCTCTCACCTACATGCTGAAATGGCCCTAAAAAAGCAGACTAGGGTTGACTAGTGCCAACGGTGAGACACACCGCAAAAACGAGGACAACAGACGCTGTCGCCTTTTTTTTTAAACCTCAGTAGGTGGCAGTAGAGTGTGGTTCTACCTCTCTGTGGAGCGATCTCTTACTTCTCTCTATTTCTTTTATAATTTGCTGGAAAGCCTTTCCTTATATAACCCCAGCATCTCTGCCTTTTAAAGGTCAGCGTTATCATAGTCCTTCACGCAGCCTTCATTGTGATTCCACACAGAAACTACTATATTGATATTCACATTGAAGTTGTGTATTCTCTCCTAACTCTGCAGTCTGAAATAACTGGGAAGGATTAGAAAAATTGTAGGTTCAAAACAAATATGTCTTTTGGGCACTGCTGTCCATATCGTGTCATCTACAGAATGCAACAGATGCACTAGAAGGGATAGAAAAAGTGTTGGTTTAAATGAAAATGTTGCTTGGCGGAGTCAGTGTTGGCTGGGGAAAGGTTACAATTTCAGCATTCACACGCAGTGTCTGCAGGAAATGCATTTTCTATCCAGGGGTGACACCAGAAGTTGTAAACATTCAGAGCTCCATTTACAGAAGCTATATAAAGTATTATTCAAGCCATTTTATAATAGAATGTCCAAAATGTGTACATCATATGGGAAATATCCTATTTTTTCTTTTTTTTTTTTTAAGCTTCAGCGTTTTTGTTGCTATTTTTTTTTTTTTCGTTTTTTGCTGCTTTTTCAATTAGTAAACATTTTTGTCCAAAAGCAGAAACAGATGTTTCTATTTTTAAGTTCCATAACATAGGTGGGGTTGCTGCATTGATTTGCTGGTCCAGTCAGAGAGACTGAGGGGAAATGATAAAAGTTTAAGTTCTTTTAAAACCCTCAAAAATTTCTTTTTTCTTTGGAGAAAACATTTGGGGCTGGAGCCCATGTTTTCTAGCCTTAAGTGGCTTTGGGAGTATACAGACCATCATGTACACAACGCAACAGATGCACTGGATGGATTTAAGGGGCAGATGGTTTTTCCCTGTCGGGCACAACCTACACATGGACACGACTGATAAAATGGCTTAAAAGTAGGACAGTGTTTAAAATGTATTTTTTTTTTTCAGCGGCTACAATTCAAAGCTGTCTTGTTCAGGGCCAGAGCTTCTGACGAAGCTTCTAACGAATAAAAATGTTAAAAAGGAATGTTTAATAAATAATTACAACTATGTTTTTTCCCAAATGTACAGATTTGTAGGCATTCTTTTATCAAATATCTTTAAAATTAGTTCTCCAATGTTAATGTCAATGTTTACATTGTCTGGCTCCGCCCCCGATGTTTACAGCGTCTTGCTCCGCCCCCTCAATGTTTACATCATCTGGCTCTGCCTCCAATGTTTACAACGTCTGTGCCTGGTGCAGGGAAGAAAAAGGCCAACATGGCATGTTCCCCCCCTAAATATATTCCATCTACCTCTGCCTTTGCCCACCATAACCCCCCCCCACATCTCCCGTCACGCGCCTGAGTTGATCGAGGCTGTCAGCCTCCTCTAAGTTGTCCAAATTGCTCCCGAAACCTAGCCAGCCGTGGCACATCTGCATTCGGCAGAGGACGGACGGAATGAGGGCACACGGAGAAGGAATACATTCCCCAAATGAAACATGTAGATGTTTCTTTTGCATCATAGCCCTCCCGGGGAAAACCAGGGTGAAGGAGTCACTTAGTCATACCGGGCGGATAAAAGCGGACCTTGAGGATACTTGTGCAAGGACGAGGATGCGACTTGCAATGATTTGATTATTGCTGCACCGATGTACAGTGTGTGGGCATTTCAACATGTAAAGGAGCCTCTTTAGGATTGATAGAAAACATGAGAATTCAAATCAAAGTCAGAACTTTTTTTTCTTCCTCTCTACCCTTCTTAATCCCAACCTTGCTTCCACCGTCCTTCCTATTATTTTGTCTTTCCTTGTGTCCTTCCCTTTCAATTCCCTTTGCTTTGCTTCTTTGCTTTCTATCCTTCCCGCTTTCCATTTCCTTGCGTTCTTCTGTTCTGCCTTCCTCCTTCCTTCCATTTGATGTAAGACTTGACCATTCCCTTTTTCTCTTTTTTTCTTTCTGTCACCCTATGGTGAAACCCTTGCCCTTTCTCATTTCCTTTTTTGCAATCATTCATTATTTCCTTTGGTTCTTTCTTTGTACCTTCAACCTTTCCCTTCTTTCTTCCTTTTTGTAATGTCTTCCCCTTTTTGTCACACAGGCGGATAGCTCGATGTTCGAAGTGTCTAACTTATCTAAATGCATAAACTAATGTCACCCAAGGTGAAACCCGAAACTCTGACACTCCTCTTTTCTTCCTTTTCTTTTTTATCAAGGAAACATTTTACTTGTACAGTATTTTTCCTCATTGGTATAAATAGTTAAACTCCTAAAGATCAGAACCTTTCCTAATTTTTTTTTTTTTAAGATTATTTTTTTGGGCATTTTAGGCCTTTAATGATAGGACAGCTGAAGAAGTGAAAGGGGAGAGAGAGGGGGAATGACATGCAGCAAAGGGCCGCAGGTCGGAATCGAACCGGGTCCGCTGCGTCGAGGTGTAAACCTCTACACATGGCCGCCCGCTCTACCAACTGAGCTATCTGGGCGCCCTTTCCTCATTTTTTACACGTTGTGACAACGAGGTGCAGATTGGATGTCATCTCGACATTTTACACTTGGGGAAAACAGCAGGCAGCAAAGAAGGAAATTGGCGGATATTGTCGGAAATTCGAGGTTGTGGCGTCGACAGTGGAGCCGGCAGCAAGGCTTAACAAGCTTTTTGCTCTGACCCCAGCTGTGCTCGGCTGCTCCACCGACCCCTCCATCAGCCGCTGGCGTACATATGGCAGGGGTGTGTGACGGAGCTGTCACAGGTATCAAGCCTGTGTGCTGCAAAATCCCCCGACTGTGGCGAGGACGGAGGGAAGTTACGGGAATGTTTCCTCCAAAGTCCTGGATCTTTGAGGGTTTTAATAACTTCAGATTTGTGTAATTTCCCCTCAGTCTCTCTGAGTGGACCGGCAAATCAATACAGTAACCCTAACCATGTTATGGAAGTTAAAAATAAAAAACATCAGACAGTTTCTACCTATGTTATGGGACTTATAGAAACAGAAACATCAGACCGTTTCTACCTACACTACCAGTCTAAAGTTTTAGAACACCCCAATTCTTCCAGGTTTTTATTGAAATTCATGCAGTTCAATGTCTTATTGTACTCTGAAATGAAAGAATAGAACAAATGAACAATTTAAGTTAAAAAAGAAATCATGGAATCAATTTATAAACCAAATGTATTCTAAATGTTGAATCATCAAAGTAGCCCCCTTTGGCAGATATAACAGCTGAACACACTTGTGGCATTCTTTCTACAATGGAAATCCAATATTCTTCAGAAAGTTCTTCCCAACTCTGTTGCAGAAGTTCCCATAAATGTGTGGCACTTGGAGGTTGCTTTGCTTTCACTTTTCTGTCCAGTTCATCCCAAACCAGCTCAGTGGGGTTTAAGTCTGGGGACTGTGCTGGCCACTCCATGTTTTTAAGCTTACCATCTTGTTCTTTTTTGCTAAGGTAGTTCTGACATAGCTTGGACTTATGTTTTGGGTCATTATCTTGCTGTAGGATGAACCCCTGACCAACTAGGCCCATACCAGAGGGTACTGCATGGCGCTGCAAAATGCTGTGGTAGCCGTTTTGGTTCAGGGTGCCTTTCACTCTGTACAAATCACCGACCCTGGATCCAGCAAAACAGCCCCAGACCATCACGCTTCCTCCTCCATGTTTGACAGATGATGTCACACACTGAGGAACCATCCTTTCGCCTGCTCCACGGTGTACAAAAATCCTGCGTGATGAACCAAAGATTTCATAGCATAGCACATTCTTCCAGTCTTCAGTAGTCCATTGGCAGTGTTTATTTGCCCAGGCAAGCCTCTTTTTCTTATTCTGATGTCTTACCAATGGCTTTCTCGCTGCAACTGGACCTATCAAACCTGCAGCTCCAAGTCTTCTCTTTCCAGTTGAAACTGAGACTTCTTATTCCGACCACTATTAAGCTGTGCTTGAAGCTGTTGTCCTGTGAGCCGCCTATCACGCAAGCTGTTGACTCTCTGAAACTTGTCTTCTGATTCTGTTGTGGCTTTGGGTCTGCCAGACCTCTTCCTGTCAGAGTCTCCCCCAGTTTCTAATTGCCTTTTGATGGTGAAGAATACTGTACTCACTGACACCTTGACTTTCTTCGCAATTTCTCCGTAGGAAAGACCAACATTCTTAAGTGTTATGATGGTCTGTCTCTCTTCCATTGTTAATGGCCTTTTTCCCGCCATTTTTATAGCAACACACTACTTTCTGCAGTACAATACTGTTCAAATAATGCTCACGAGGGTACAGTACCACAGTGTGTTCCAACAATACTTTTATCCAAACAGAGGGGGTTGTAAGTAATCCAGACCAGTGTGAACACCTGGGGGAATTGGTAGCACCAACTTCCAAAGCTTGATCAACCTCCATTGCTGCAGAACAGCTTTAAGTTGTTAACCCATTTCTTGTTCCCTGAAAAAGGCCTTTTTGTAAAATTCTAAAATGTACTGTACATTATTTTTCAGTTTTGGGTAACCTTACTTTTTTTTTTAACCTCAGGCAGTTCACCACTTCAAGCTATTCATTGGACTTGAACTGCTAAAATTTCAATAAAAAACAAAAAGAATTGGGGTGTTCTGAAACTATTGACCGGTAGCGTATGTTATGGAACTTATAGAAACAGAAATATCAGACCGTTTCTAGCTGTTATGGGACTTATAGAAACCGAAACATCAGACAATTTTTGCCTCTATTTAAGTAGCAAACATCAGAAAAACTAAATGTGGTGTAAAAAAGTGACAAAAACATTGAAAAATGCAACAAACATCGTAAACAAACTTTGAAAAAAAAAACGTCACGTGCCTCGAATAATTGTTTTTTTACAACTATCGATATTGGAACTATCATGTTTTTCCAAAATTATGTCCAGATTTTTAGGCATTCTGTTATCAGATATCTTGAAGAATAGTACTTACAGCTGCTGTAAATGGAGTATGCCCCCTGACCCCCCTCTCATATGGGAGGGATCTGACATGATGTGTGACAGAGCTGTCCCCAGGGGAAAACAAAATAATTAATCTGTATACATTTAAAAAATGTAGTTCTTAAATTAGCTCCCCACAAAACAGGATGTAAAAAAAGCCACAAAAATGTCCAAGAAAGTAAAAAACTAATCCGGCAAAAGAGACACAAACGTTGAGAAAAGCGTTAATAAGACAGAAAACAACAGAAGTTTTTAAAAAACTTTGAAAGCGTCAAAAAAGCCGGGAAATAATGAAAAATACTCTGAATAAAATTACAAAAACTCAGAAAAAGCAACAAACATGTAAAATAAAACTGTTAAAAGCATCAAAAGAACGTATATAAAAATAAAGTGTAACAACTATCATGTTTTTCTCAGATTTGTAGGCATTCTCTTATCAGATATCTTGAAGAATAGTTCTTATAGCTCCTATAAATGGAGTATGCCCCCTGACCCCCCTCTCATATGGGACGTGTGACAGAGCTGTCACAGGTATCAAGCCTGTGTGCCGCGCAATCCCCCGACTGTGGCGAGGACAGAGGGAGGTAACGGGGGGCTGGAGGGGAAAGGAGAGGGGGGGTCTCAGTTGGAGTGACAGTGATGGAGGGGAGTAACTCTACTCACTGCTTTTCTTTGCTGTCTGGCAGACTTTCTACACTGCTGACAAGCCAACAGGGTGTTGAAGGTTTTATGTATTTTACCAGAAAATACACAGAGGTGAAGGTTCTCCCCTTTCAGTGAAATGCCATTGGACTTCATTTCAGAAAATATATGTCCAGTAGTAAACGGGGAAAGTCTCAGTTTGTCGTAGGTTTGTCGTATTACCACTTACTTTTGTGTGAAACCACTGTAAGAGAGTTTACTTGCTATACGTAATGTGCAAATATTTTGTGCTAGGTGCTTTTGTGCTTGTGTTACAATCAAAATTCACTTAATTATCCTGAGGTTTTTCCTAAGACATTCAATATGAAGTTTAATTGGCAGATTGTCTTTTAACAGAAAATCCCAAGTAATCATTCAATCGCCTCATTGTTAAAGTAATGGCCTGTTTGTTGTGCAGTAAACGCAGATAATGCTGTGTACACAAATACCGTCCTGCAGCATGTGGAGCTACACACCAGACACACATCACTGCTCCGGCTGGATCTAGGTCAACAGTCATTAAATCCTGTTGTTCATCAGCTGCCATTACACACATACACACACACACACACACACACACACACACACACACACACACACACACACACACACACACACACACACACACACACACACACACCATCTGTCCTCCTAAAGCTTGGCTATCAGATCCATCAGGGTCCAGCAGGTCAACCGGCCCACTGACAGAAACGCCCTTCACTACAGCCAGGGAACAACTTTCAAACAATGTATATTCACTAGAAAATGTTTCCTCCGTATGCTGATAACTACATGATTTAATTGAACTTGGAAATTTTCTATAATTACCATGAAATGAAATAGAAACAGGTAGTTTTGCATTTTGCTGCACTGATTCACTGTTATTACACAGAAACTACCAGAAGTGTTTCTAGTCTGCAGAGATTTTTATTATTTAGTGAGTGTGAAAATTCATTCTTTAACCTTGGAAAACAGCGGGCAATCCAGGTGACATGTAGCTATATATAGTAGAGGATACTGAGCATTTTTCATTTTCATTGTTCCTACAAAAAACGTATTAAGACAATTCACCTCCATCCACTCTAAATGTTTCCTCCGTATGCTGATAACAATCATTTAAGTGAGCATGAAAATTCATTCTTGAACCCTGGAAAACAGCGGGCAATCCAGGTGACATGTTTCATAACATTTAGTTATATTTAGTGGATAGCACCAGGGATAGTATACTTGGACAAACATTTGTCATGGGACTTTGGGGTGGAGCGGTCTTTAATGAGAGCGCTTAGCACATTTTTGGAGAAGCAATTTATATACTACTATATATGTATAATACTACATAATGTAATAGAGATGTAAAACAATAAAAATGTATCCAGCGTTTGTGGTAAGAAGAGAATCTGATGTTGCTAAAGACCTTCAACTCAGGATGTTTTGCACATGCTACATCTGCAGGAAAATTACATCAGTAACTTATACAATTACCTTCTTTTTTTGCAGAAAATCACTGGAAAATTTGGCTGAAAACCTGCTGAATAATCCACTGAAAGTTTTCTGCGTCCACAGATTTGGTGTGATCATGGTTATTAACTTAAAAAATGAAAAGAAAAGTAGTTTCCTTTGCGTTTTTCTTAGTGTGGACATTAACGGGTTAATATTAATTTGTTTTTCTGGCGGCATGATCTTCCATAGCGGGAATTTGGACAGTTTTTCTGCTTGGGTTTTGTTTTTTTGTTTTTTTTTAAATTTGTTTGAAAATCGGCAGATAATGTGCAGAAAAATTGGCGAGGAAATTCGGAGGAATTCTGGATCCGCAGATCCAGTGTGGCCCTGGTTATTGAGTATAAAAATGAGTGAAGATATTAAAGGGTTAAATTCCTTAAATGCTTTAATAAAAAATGTTTTGGCAGCAATGGTCTTACATAGTGGAATGCGGACTGTTTATCTCTTAACATTCTGAGTTTTTTTTAATAGATTCTGCAAAAAATTCTGCGAAAAATCTGGGGAAAATTTTGCGGAAAACCTGCAAAGAAAAATAGTTTCCATTGCTTTTTAAATAGTTTTTTCTGGCAGCAAAGATCTTCCATAGAAGAAAGCCTGCATATTACGACCTTACCATTCTTGGTTAGACTGCTGTAGAGTAATGTCGTCAGGCTGATGGAAGCAGCCATAAAAAGCAGAACAGATGGAGAGATAAAAGCTCTCTGAAGGAGAAGAAAACCCAACAGAGGACATCAGGAGGAAGCAGCCGTGTTTAGTGTATGTTCAGATAAAACCGCAGCATGGCTGGTGTTTTTTTCCAGCCGGTCCATCGAACTCCACAATAAAATGCTTCAGTTGTTCTGATGTTCATTCGTACTTCAGAAAATCAATCAAGGGAGATGAGAAGACTAACCTCAAGTACAAAACAAGAAGGAGAAAACCCCGGCAGACATTCTGTTCAACCGAGCATTTGCCCGTTTATTGGTGATGTGGAGCCACGGAGCCGTTTCAACAAATGACTCAACACTTCTGGAGAAGCCCAATCGCAATGCAGCCTGTTGTGTTCAGGCTTCGACAGCTTTATATGCTGAGGGTAGACATCCTATAGTATAAAAAAAAAATCAATATCTGTGATAGTAAACAATCAGTATCTGTGATTACACATCAAAGTGACTGCTGCTTCCTTCATAAGCGTCAAAAACTGTGAGCCAAGTCTAAAATGGGTCGCAAAACAGGAAAAAAAATGACATAAGTAATCAATACCAAGCAAACACACAAGCATGTCAAAGCAGCAGCTAATCTTTGCCTCAAGAAACCTGCTCAGAAATTTACTGCACTCTTAAATAGTGGCGAGGCCTGCTCGTGTTAACGCATTGAGTTTGTCATACACTGTAAAACATTTCACTGTAAATTGAGAGTAATATTCTGGCAACTGTGTTGCCAGTAAACTACTGTTTATTAACAGCACGCCTACTGGTTTCAAAGTTTAAGTTATTTTACTGTAAATAGACCGTTTCTTACTGTATTGTTTGAATTTACAGTAATATTCTGTCTGCATTGTAATTCCCGCCTTTTCCTTTATTTTCCCAAGATGCATTGGTATTAATAGTAAATTCCTGTAATCTGTAGCATTCGCAGATAGTGCTGTAATGTTATTTTCTCCCAGAATGCATTGCCATTTAGTGTGATCCTGTAACACATTAAAACAGAAAGATGCTGTGAGATTTTAGCTGTAAATTTACATCAAAGGTTTACAGTGTAGTTCACATTTTTAAGGTATGTTTGACGATTTAACTTTTTTAACATACTATAACGGCATACTATAACTTTTCTACAGCAGACAGACTTTTGACATTTTACGGCATACTATAACATACTATAAAGGAATATGCAGCTTTTTCTCTTTTCTTTGACTCAAGAAACCTGCTCAGAATGTTTTACTGCACTCTTAAATAATGGATCTTAATTGTCAGAGTGGAGAGCCCTTCTCTTTTAAATGCATTGAAGTTGTCATAGTTACTGTTATAAGACCGAATATGCAGCTTTTCTCTGACCCTGGGATGACTGAAATGCATTTTCCCTGAGTTTCTCCTGGCTGCTTTAGTAATTATCACACATGAGTGCAGTGAAGTGCGGCGCTGTGACAGGTGAACTCCTCCGGGTGCTAACAGAGAACAGGACATCACTCAACTCAGGCATACGGGAGGAACTCCGGTATTACGGGACATCAGGTGACGGGCTATTTTTAAGAGGATGTCCTCCTAACTTACTGTTAATGTTCTGAAACTCAAATGAAAGAGGAGCTGCACACTGACAACTCTCAAGCCGTCCTTTTTGTTTTAAATCTTATAATTCAACCAACACTTTTGGTCGATTGCCAAAGACTCCTAAAAATGACATATATGGACGCACAGTTTAACGCCCTGATTCAGCCACATGGCGGCGGCCCTTAAAGTTAAAGGCAAGGTTGGTAACTATTTCCAATATTTCCAGCACTTCTTTATATATTATTTGAACTGGTCTTTACACCCCAACAGCAATAAATAACTTATGAGCTCAAAAAAAAACAACTGAAAAAGATCCATCATTCGTAGCTGCTGTAATCCTCTGAAAAGGCCCACCAATCACTGCCTCGCGCTCCGCTTGGAATGGACCAATGAAACGCCACCTGGCCCGCTGTGCGTTCTCTACCCCTCCCGTGTGAGAGCCTGAGCTTAATGCACATGGTTGCCACATTGCCAACAGTAGTCATGATTGTTTTAAAGATTTGGTATGATAATATTAGGTGTTTGCTTTGATGAGACATGAAGTAAAATTGCGGTCCTTTCTTCGCTGTGAAGCAGCGACGCAACGGTGCTCATGGACGGAGCCCCGAGGAAATGCTACTTTCAAGTCTTGCTAGCTTTCAATGTTGCCAACGCTGCCTTTAAATTTAGCCGTCAAAAGGTGACAACGGAGGGAAAAACTTCCTTTTAATAGGCAGAATCTGGCTCTTGGCAATGCATTCTCATGAATGGGTTCGTATGATATGGTACGAAAAGTTATGCACAACAATTTTTTAATCCTACGAAATTTGGCGACCGCCAACAGTTAAGGAGTGGTTGTTACAGTTAAATTTAGCCGACAAAAGGTGACTATGAGCCAGATACAGAGCACAGTGAGGTGACTGTTCTTTCAGAGGCCATTACAGTGAGCGTCAGGCAACAACGAAATTTAAGTTTAAACACCAAAACGACTAGTTAAGATTAGGAAAAGGATCCTGGTTTGGAGTTAAACAGTCCCGGGACATGAACACCCGTTTCTCGGGTGAAAGTCTTGTGTTTTCTCCTTAACTTCTGCTGCTGACAGTAATAAATACGTGGAATACATACCAATTACAGAGCTTTTGTTTTCGTAGCTATATGTACGAATTCATGAGAACAGGGTGCTCTTGGTGGACCGTCATCTAACGCGACTGTTTGGGAGGTTAGAGATCATGTAGAAAAAAACTATTGGCTATTACAGACTTGAGAACCTGGGATATGGGTAGAGGATCTTATATTCATGCACATTCATCTGGATTCATACGGGATAATTAGGTAGAGACGCAGCAGCTGCCACCTCCATGCTCGTGTCTTCAGAACATCAAAGCTTAGTGCTCGGCCATCTCGCTCTTCTCTTTCTCTGCCCTCGAGTTGTTGAGCGACATCACTCTTTAATCAGCTCTGCATCTGGGGAATGCTCTGCCCCAAAGACATCATGCAAATGAGCCTGCTCCTCTTTGCTGGAGCAGCACCTGATGCATTCTGGGGTCTGCTCCTCTGCAGTCAACGCTGGAATACGCCATCATTATGTAAGATTGGATTTGTGAGAAGATATTTTTCAACATGGACCCTATTTTCCCTTGTTTGTGTGTCCACGAGTTTTGTTCACATCAGTCATGTTGACTGATGTGAACAAAACTCTTTGAAATTGGTCCAGTGTTAAGTGAGAACGCTGTAACCGGCAGCCGTGAACCAATCTGCAATGTAACCCTACAGGACTAATGTTCAGCATCAGTTAGCGTCCACTAAAAGTTCTGTTTTTGTCGCTGACCGACTCAGATTATTATTCTAAGTGTCTGACAACATTATGGAAAGGATCCCTACAGAGATAGACCTTTTAGTTTAACATGAAACAGCCCCGAAATCCCCATCACCAAACCCACCAGACTCCATGTAAATAATCTGTACTTTTAGCGTGTATAGAGCCAACATATGTGGGCTGTTTCATGTTAAAGAAAATATCTCTGTAGGTATCCTTTCAGAGCTTTAGGTGGATAGAAATAGAAGCTTCGCAATTGCCCATTAACGTTACATTGCAGCTTGTCTCACGCTCAATACTGGACCAATTTCAAAGATTGTTGTAACCATCAGTCACTAAGACACAAAAGCATGGGAATAGGGTTAAAAGGAAACAATGTTACCCTTTAAGCCTCACTTCAGTTTTGGCGAGATCCCATTTGTTTGTGGTTTTGTTTCCAGATGGATGGAGCTGGAAAGTGATCTTTTCTGTGGGTCACTGAATGCCTTACTTTTGGATACATTCACCACAGCTTTTTCAATAAAGTCTTGGTGGCTGGTGTCTGTGGCCTGAAAGAGTGAATCCCAATCTTGTTTCTAAAATGTTGGTCATCAGAAGAAAACAAACAGAAGATAGTTTGTTTGTTTATATATATATATATATATATATATATATATATCATATATCATTCTTTTTTAATGTCTTTGAACTTTGACCTGCAAATTGCCAAGGCTCCCCAATGTCCAACTGGCAAAAGAACGGATGGTTCTGAACAGTCATTTAGAAAGTATTGATTTTTTTTTTCTTTTACAACTTGTAAAGAGCTGTTGTTAGCCTCTTAGCTGTGGGGGGTTGAACCAGCTCTGCAGTTGTCATATAGGAACAAACCTGTGGTGTCAGCAGGGTCAAAAGGGCATGCTTACATCAGAACATTCTGTCTGAAACATTTGTATAAAAGTAGAAACTGCAGATTCAGAAGAAAGTCTAAACAACAGTATAACAGATTAGACAATTTCCATTACAGAATATAGTCATATTTGCAATACCGCAGTTAGCTTTCAGCACTGACTAAATGTAGGGACCTATGGAATCTGTCTTTTAGCTTTTTTAAATTCTCAACTTCGCGATTCCGTCACTGATTATCCATGTTATCGCAGAAACTATTGGGCTCTACATTAATGCTGCCATCAGTCTGTGACTGGCCCCAGACAGGCCCTCGTCGAAAAAAAAGACACTTGCAAACCAGGCCTAACAACTTTTCTGTGGGAAACCCTATTTAGGGTTAAAAGATCAATTTTAAAATTCATGAATCGACATCGGATCATTCAAATGAAGATTGTTTTGAATTGGAAAATGGTTTGCTTGTATGCTAATAACTTATTATTTCACTGGCTGATCATTTAATCCCTAAACTGTGAGATTGGTTGCCTATCCTCATCTCTTTTCCTTCTATCTCTGTCTCATTTCCATACCTCTTCCGCCCTAATGTAAGATATGACAGCCTGCAGATAAGAGAACCTCAGTAATATCCTGTGACGGCAGCTTTAGCCTTCCTGCGAGTGTCTTTGATGTACTAACTGTCTGTGGGAGCTGAATGAAGGTAGACCGAGCCTTTGTGCAGACATCCTGATCTTCAGCCACAACAGAGAGCAAGTGTGGTTTTAAACTTCACAATGACAGTTGTGTGTTGACACCTTTTGAGTCGTCTGGAACAAAGCTGTCAAGCCAAGTCATCTCTCTTCAACATTTCACATTATGGCTGTTACATCAGTTGTCGTTCTTATTCCAGGGCTCAGTGACATCTTAAACTGTGCAGATGAATGTGCTTTGAAAATAAAAGGCCAAAGTGACATATCAGATGTTTTGTCAGGCTAATGGCTAAATTGTGACGCAGAAAAACTAAAGTACTAAAGGTAAAGGTTGACCACAGGAAAATAAATTAAGATTTGACAATATTATTGGGGGTCAACCACAATTTATACTATAGGCCCTGAACAGAAAAGTAATTCCAGTAAGCAAGATTGCTTCATGAACATGTTCCACAAAGGATTGAAAGCACACTGAATTGCCATTCATTGTGCCTTTTTCTTTAAACCAAGAATTCTGGATTATGGTAGCAATTATTTAGTGATGGCCAAATGAAGCTTCATGAACCATTTTCTTTATTTTTGGAGCCCACTAGATGGCTCTTGAATAAAAAATAAAGGCTCAAGGAATGGCAATTGAGAGTGCTTTCAACCCTTTGTTGAACAGAGATCTGTTAGTCGGCTGATTGGGGAGCCACAGCTTTATTCAGCGTCCCTTTGTTACAGAGGATAGCTACCTCTATTTTAAAATGATGACTCCCACCCTTTTCACAGTGATTTTAAGCTTCTTCCCAACGGACGGAGGTTTTTAGTCCCCAAGTGTAGAACAAAGCAGTACAAAGAAAGCTTTGTTCACTGGGCTGATCAAGCTGTAGTGGTATCAGATACTGTTTGAAGTGAGTAAGTACTACGAGAGAAAGTATCCTAAACCTAAGAGGACCATCACTCAAATGTTAAAATGTTCCACTTTTCAGCTTTAGGGCCAAAAACTACAAAAAAGTCAACAATAATGTTGACCGAAACATCGAAAAAAAAGTGACAAAAAGGCAACAGAAGCCTTGAAAAGACGCTTCAGAATAGCGTCTAAAGTGATTTTTTGACATTTGCCAACATTTTTTTGGGCCTCATTAAAAGAAAGCTGAGTTTGATTTCATGAAGCATTTTCTCTATTTCCTGAGCCCGCTAGATGGTGCTCTCTGTTCAACAAACAGTTGTCATTCCTTGAGCCTTTATCTTTATAGTCAAATCTTTAGAGCGCCATCTAGTGGGCTCAGAAAATAAAGACAATGCTTCATGAAGTTTCATTTAGACATCACTACATTTATTATACATTTATCTACCATTTTATTCATATATTACACTACTTTTATGAAATGCACCAAGACAATTCGTCCAGATGTGTGAAGATTTTCATTTTAACAAGAGATTTGAAGAATTTAAAGAATCAAACTTTTCAGCTTCAGGGCCAAATTATCTCTTCACAAGTTACTCTAGGATACATTTGAACATTTTGATATGAAACACATGGGGATTGGTTATATGCAAGTGCCTAAAAAGGTGAATTTAAGAAGATATGTAAAAATCGTGAAAATGCCCTTAGACCTCAGAGGGATAATTTATAAATCTGGGGTTTTGCAGAAATGTCCTCGACTAAATCAGATATATAAGCTGCATGTATTTCGACTTTATTCATTTCAGTTGTTTAGTGGTTTGTATTTGACAGATGTGTTTATTCATGGTTTATTGAGTCAGAATCATTGTAAATTGTGTTGTTATTTAGGCTGAGTGTGAGGTATTGTGCAGACAACAATGTCACAGTTAGATGCCTGTTTCATACAGACACCAATCATGCCTAAAATTGAAACACTTATAGGAAATGGCTGCCACTTACCCACAGTGTGCTGCCTGCAGAAACGTACAACGTAAGTGGCCCATTATGTGGACAAACACATATTTTGAGGAAATGACATAGGGACATGTGTGTGGAATTTAATCTTTTCCATTTGAAGGTGATGATGGATTGATTAAAATGTGGTGAGGACGGTCGCAGAATGTGACTCGTGCACTCCCAGGATACATTGGGGAGAAATGGACCGTGCTGATGTTGGATGAGTGACTGTAACTGCGAAACCTAATAAAAACACTTGTTCTGTTATTGCAACTCAAGCAAGAAAACTGCAATCTATAGAGTATTGTCATTTAACACAGATTTGAAGTGAGATCAGGTTTAAAAATAAATTAAAATTAGCAATTAGTCAAAAAGAAATCCTCGAAAGCTTCATATGTTGGGGATGTGAATGTGGATTAATTTTGTGTTGTTAACCTTTATGGACACTAGTACTGTTACGTGTCCATTGGCTACTTGTTTTAAATGTTTGTCTGTCCCGTCTCATGTATTTTTTGGCAGGCAAGTTTATAATTATTTCCCAACATATTGACTCAGAATTTTACCTGTCTATAATATGAAAGTGTTTTGTTAAGAAAAATCTGTACTGAATGCCAAAAAAAGGTGCACCCAACACACTTGTACTCACAGTTCACACACACACACACACACACACACACATGACAGGCACTATCACAACACTAGACATGCCTTCATGGGACGCTTTACACTCCCTTCACCTAAAACTAATGCCATAAAGAAAACTGCAGGGCCAGAGCATGCTTACATCATTACATTGCGGTTGTGTTGCAAGGCCCATCCAGTGCCATAAAAACGGCAACAAACATCATTGAACTAATAAATGTTCATTTAGACCTGTAAGTAATGTTGATAGGATACTTTTAAATGATCTGTGTTACCTTCAGTTTAAGGCTCAAACATGTTTTGCGGCTCTAGACAGATTTCTTTTAATTTTTTTTCCGTTACAGGTTGCTAACCTTCCCCCTGGCCCCTTGACCCTGTATGTCAGCTGCATTTTGGGTAATTTGATTAATTGCAAAGTGTTTTTTTGGAATCTGCACCCTACAGATACAAACCTCGAGGCGTTTCCACCTGTGTTGGTCCAAATTTAAAGCTTGAAATGAAGATCTGAGTGAAGAAGGCTCGAGAAATGTAAATGTCAGTGAGGAGTCGAGTCAGCAGTCAGACAAATGAACATTGATAACTATTGGCTGTCATATTGTTTAGGGAGGAATACTAGCACTTTTATTACATGCACAGCTATGGCTAACGAGACATTTCAAGTTGAGTAAACTCTTTTTACCTACAGAACCATACCTTGCATGCTGTTGTGACGTCTTTTCCCATTTTAAAACACCCACAGTGTGCACGGCTGCTCTTGTGTCCGTGAATTGGCTACACATCTACTAACTGCTGCTGATATGACGAGCTGTGACGGAGGTCTGTAGCCAATGTCACGTGACCAGCCGGCGGTCTTCTAGTTTGGTACGATATCATACAAACCCATTCATGAACATGCGTTGATGTATGTCCATGCCTTACAATGTTTGGCACTTTTTGCAACCTTTTTTAATCACTATTCTCAATGTTTTTTTTGACATGTTACCCGCTTTTTCCAACATCTTTGTCATTTTACCTTAAGTCTTTGGTTCCTTTTTTATTTTTTTAAAATAATGAACTTTTTTTTAGTTTTTTTAAATGACATGTTTGTACTTTTTTGCAGCATTTTTGTCACTTTGTTCTTCCGGGACCCCATGGGGTCCTCAGAGTCAATGCAGGGGGGCCTCCTAATTATTGTTAAGTTTTTCATAACATTAAAAAGTCCTAAATGAATCCAACATATTATTAGCAAATTATAAATCTGACTAATGATAGGCTTACTGGCCTATAGGTCACTAAGGCCATCCACGGATCCAGTTCATCCTAAGGATTCACTGTACCACATGTATGTTTAACATTTAAAGGTATTGTGGAGGATTTTCCCGAATTTTAGAAAAGAACCGCCCTCTGTACTTTTTGAAAAAATGCACATGCGCAACACTCTGCCTGCTCCCGAGAGGGAACGCCTATTAAACGTGTGCACGAGAGTGCACTGTTTGCAAAGTTGCTGTCGGCATGGCTCATACAAGCCTACTTTCCAAAAGAAGATTTGCACTTTTTCACAAATTTAGATGTTTACCGTGTGTGCGCGGTGCGTGACTTGTGCCAGGGCTAGCATCGCTAATCATAGCTTACATCAACTTTTACTAGCAGTGATTTTAAATGGATTTCTCCAAATAGCATTCATTTTATACAATACATGTAGTAGGGGGTCCCTGCTCCGTCTCTCTTTCAGTTAAGGGGTCCTTGGCTTAAAAAATGTTGAAGACCCCTGCCCTAGCTTAATGTGACGTGTAACCAATCACTCTTTTCTCGCTACCACACTCTCTTTTTCCACTGCATGTCCATGACTTTCACTCTGCATGTGAATCCCAGGAAGCATGTTGCGGAGGGCAATGAGGACGCCAAGTTAGCTTGTTCAACTCATTTTAGTTTATAATAGAGATGTTCAGATACCGATACCAGTATCGGTATCGGCTCCGATACTGCCTAAAACGCTGGTATCGGTATCGGGAAGTACTGGAGTTTATGCACCGATCCGATACCACGTAATAAAGACCTAAAGAAAATCTACATTAAAGTAGTTTATTTATGTTCTTTTTCCGTTATAACTTTGTTCATGTTTCACAAAGAGTTTAACCTGAGCCAGACTGACAACAAAGATAGAAATCATATCACATCCATACAGGGATAGTAGTATACAGTTGTTAAAATATAATGAAATATATGACACTCTGGTATCGGATCGGTACTCGGTATCGGCCGATACGCAAGTTCAGGTATCGGAATCGGTATCGGGAAGCAAAAAAGTGGAATCGGGCCATCTCTAGTTTTTAACATCGTTACGTAAAGGCAGCCTTCATACCCCCAGACTGATACTGTCATACAGCCAGTGAACATACACAGAATACAGACAGATTTGTATATCTGTGCCAAAAGATGGCTTGTCCCAGATCAGCAATTTTTTCCTTTGATGCCGTGAAACAAACATCTCTCATCGTCAAAGGAAACAACAGGGAGAAGTCTTGTTTTTGGGAGAGAAGTCACATCTCATCAAAGAGTTTCTCACTATAATGAGAACAACCCAGACAACCGATTTATGTTTTTCACCTACTTGAAAGTGATTAAAAGCTGGGCAACATCTGTATGTGGCTAAAAACTCTACATTCACACCGCTATGTTTTGGTTTAAAAAGGAATATCTTCTGCTACGTTTCCCCCTCTCATTCCCCCTGCTCTGGCATTTCCCCCTCTCGTTTCCCCCTCTCATTCCCCCTGCTCTGGTGTTTCCCCCTCTCATTCCCCCTGCTCTGGTGTTTCCCCCTCTCATTCCCTCTGCTCTGGCGTTTCCCCTCTCATTCCCCTGCTCTGATGTTTCCCCCTCTCATTCCCCCTGCTCTGGCGTTTCCCCCTCTCGTTTCCCCCTTTCATTCCCCCTGCTCTGGCGTTTCCCCCTCTCGTTTCCCCCTCTCATTCCCCTTCTCTGGTGTTTCCCCCTCTCATTCCCCCTGCTCTGGCGTTTCCCCCTCTCATTCCCCCTGCTCTGGCGTTTCCCCCTCTCGTTTCCTCCTCTCATTCCCCCTGCTCTGGTGTCTCCCCCTCTCATTCCCCCTGCTCTGGCTTTTCCCCTCTCATTCCCCTGCTCTGATGTTTCCCCTCTCATTCCCCCCTGCTCTGGCGTTTCCCCTCTCATTCCCCCTGCTCTGGTGTTTCCCCTCTCCCTTCCCCCTGCTCTTGCATTTCCCCCTCTCATTCCCCCTGCTCTGGTGTCAGCTTTACGTTGTTTACCCATTTCTTGTTCCCTGAAAAAGGCCTTTTTGGAAAATTCTGAAATGTACATTATTTTTCAGTTTTGCGTAACCTTACTTTTTTTTAACCTCAAGCAGTTCACCACTTACCTTTGTACCATTTCAAGCTATTCATTGGACTTGAACTGCTAAAAGTTCAATAAAAAAATAGAAAAATTGGGGTGTTCTAAAACTTTTGACCGTTAGTGTATGTCCCGACCCAGAGTGTCAAAAAGTGATGCAAAGAGTCCCGACCAAGCATGTCTAAATATGACGCTAAAGGAGACTTTTTGTGTCAATAACCAAAGCCAAAGATACCAGACCAAGCATCGCTTTCTGACGTAATGAGAGTGAGAATGTGTTGATTGGATCGTCTTATAAGGGAGAGATGCACACCCCTATTTTCAATGGACACTTTGCAGCCAATCAGAATCAAGTTTTCACCCATACCATTATATTAGTACATGTATTGTTTCTGCCACAGCAGTTTTCTACAGATTACACAGAACTTGTGCACAGATGTTTGGCCTCGTCACTGCCACAACAAGTAAGAGTGCACAGTAATGGGAAAAAAAGTTAAAACAGTCCCATTAAACTGGTAATTAGCTGCTTAATAAAGTCACAGCAAGACAAAACTGCAGAGCATGTGTTGTTAAACATGATTGATGCCATTAGTGGAAGCAGCTTTGTCTTTGGGAGTTGTTTTAATGGATTTTTGTGCAGTAAAGAGAACCTGCTTTTCCGTCTGACACGTTCTTTTTTTTTTTTTTTTTTTTCACGGGCGTTAAGGATGATGATAGGAAAAAAATGACACTGGTGTCATCCTCTGAAATACCGTCTAGTCTCTGGAGACAGGACACAGCCCAGCCAACCGCCGCTAATCTGCAGCTTAAGTGGAAAAAAGAAAAGTTGCAGAGTAATGTCCTTTTTTTTTCTCAGGCATTATCAAAGTAAAAATCTTAGTGGGATTTGTCCAAAATCTGCCACATAATGGGACGCCCTCTGCCAGCTGTGCGGAGGTTAAGTTTAACAGCAGCTGTGCGTCAATGCTTCAGTCTAATTACAGACCGTTTCTACCTATATTATGGAACTTAAAGATAGAAACATCAGACATGTTCTGCCTCTCTTTAGGTGGCAGGAGGGAAAATGACATTTGTTGTGTTCTGGTTTCAGAATGATGAAGACAGTTGGAGACCACTTACATAAAAAAAAGTAAAAACAAACATTAAAAGCTTAAGAAATTAAAAACTAAATGTAGTAAAACTAAGCAAAATAGTATGTAAAAAAAGAAAAGTGACAAAAACATCACACAAAAAAAACACTAGAAAGAATGCCAAAAGCATAAAAAAGCTCCCCCCCTGCCTAGAAAATGCATTTCCTGCAGAAATTGCAGGTGAATGCTGAATGCTTAAAGCCTGGTGGGCCACTTCATACCTGACACAGTTGTGACCTTGCTGAGCTTATCCCAAACCATCCCCTTCCCACTATTCCCTTTGATAATTAAGATTTCCTCTGGGACGCCGCGGGGGAGATTATCTTCTGGACAGGGAGCACAATTAAGCACTATTACTGTCATGTTGTCAGTGTGCTCTGCCTCTCTCCGTACCGTAATAAAAGACCGCCGAATGTTCCCTTCCTGCTGAATTACAGCGATAGATGACATTAAAATGCGCAGACCATTTGCTGGTGTCACTTTATTTTTGTGATTACAACCATCTGTTTTTTCCAAATTGAGACATTGGAAAAAGCAAACGCCTGCTCCATTTACAATTAATTCGCCACCGACTGTGCTGTGTGGACTTGCAGGGTGTTTGTTTGAGCGGTTACACCCAGATGATGATGTCTCATGTCAGCGCTGAGTGCTGCCAACTGAAAAGTGTCCATAACCCTAAAAAACAAATCCCCCAAGGTTTCTATCCCAGTCCAAACAAACACTTTTACCGGAGTATCTTGTTTCAGCCAGGAAGAGTCTGGGAAGTGTTTCTTGTGCACGTCATGTTGACAAAAGTGTAAATTGTAATTGGTGATGTGGCAAATGGAGAGGCATATTAGGGTAGGGCAACAATTTGACTTTTTCTCTCCTGATACTGATTCAAATAAGTCAATATAGGGTGTTTTACAATCCTGCGACAGGGCCCAATTTCAAAATCTTTGTCAAAATGTAGTGATGTCCAAATAAAACTTCATGAACCATTTTTCTTTTTTTTACTGCACCCAATAGATGGCACTCTTGTTTTAAAGAAAAAGGCTCAAGGAATGATAATTATAAGTTTATTGACATGCTTTTATTTCATCAAAAAAGTAAAATATCTTTGACTGTATTACTGCATATCTTACAAAGTATTCTCACTCACAGCTTCGATATAAAGGCCTAAAAAAGTCTGAAAAAAAGTTCCTTAGCGATCATAGAAAAAAGTAAAAGATGAAGTGACAATAACATCGAAAACAAATGTTGGAAGAAGTGGCAAAAAAAGAAAAGAGTGGTGGAAAAAACCCTTCAGAAATAGTGGCAAAAACTTCAGAAACACAAAAAATGCCGGAAAAAGTGACACCATCATTGGGAAAAAAAAATCATTGAATAAAAAGAACCAAAAAAAGTCAGCAAAAAACTTCAGAAATAAAAACTATAATTATTAAACAAAAATTATTGTGAACCTAAATTGATATGTGGGCCGTATCAAAATCTGCGAGGGTCCAGATTTTAACATAACTGTGATGTGACCGTATAAACCAACCCTGTAGCTGTTTTCCAGAGAGTGGACCAGCTAGTGCTTCAGGACCAGCTAGTGCTTCAGCTTCGATTGTATATTCAAACAGTAAAAAAGAAACAGACATTTGAATATGAAAATGTATATTCCAATATTATAAGAGGGTTAGGAGACAATGAGAAAATATCATTGGCCAAATACAGTACATGGAACGGCAAGAGACTTGGTTGTTTATGGTCAAAATACTTACGGCTCTGTGACGGCAGTGTAATCTGCTGAGTCTTGTCTGTCTCCCGTTGTATTGCTTTGCCCACTTATGGACATAATGCGCAAAAATAGATATTTGAATGTATTCAAACCTCTGTGGTTTTTTAGAAGGAATATTCAAACGTCACTTTTGGCCAGTTTTGACAGCCCTAATTTGATCCAACGTTGAATCGATTCGGTTGAAAACATTCAGGGCTGGAGCCCCAGCAGAAATCCCCCCCTGGGGATCACACCTGGTGGGTGAGTGATGTAATGTAATTAAAGGCATCGGCTCAAGTTGCTCTCTGCCCTGTGAACGTTTTGTGCATAAAACTTTAACGTTTGGCATTCTGCCGTGCCATTTCACTCTGTCATCTGTGTCGCTCACACCGCTCTGCCATCATCTAAGGCTGCTACTCCCTAACATTAAACCCTGCACAATAACACGCTGTGGCATTTAGATAACACGCTGATGGTATTTCCAGGAAAAAAATCATTTTGAATGTGAGATGTTCTGTGCAGATTAAGGCGGTTTAGTTTAGTGACTGGGCTCGTATATTTGGCTCTGCAAAACACATTTCTGTTGTAAAGGTAAAAAAAATCGCATCACCAAAATTAGAGATACCAGTATCTGTATCGGCTCCGATACCGCCTAAAACACTGGTATTGGTATCGAGAAGTACTGGAGTTTATTTACCACTTCGATACCGCATAATAAAGTCCTAAAGAAAATCTATGTTAAAGTAGTTTATTTCTGTTCTTTTTCCGTTATAACTGTAAAAGAAAGTTCTGTGGCATTCCTTGTTTGTGTTTGTTCATGTTTCACAAAGAGTTTAACCTGAGCCAGACAGACAACAAAGATAGAAATCATATCACATCCATACAGGGATAGTAGTATACAGTTGTTAAAACATAATAAAATATATGACACTCTGGTATCGGATCGGTACTCGGTATCGGCCGATACGCAAGTTCAGGTATCGGAATTGGTATCGGGAAGCAAAAAATGGTATCGGGCCATCTCTAACCAAAATGCCAACATTTCATTAACCTGTTCAATTTGTTCAACATGGATTTGGGATGTTATCCTGTAGGGTTTGCAGGTTTGGAGGAATAAAGCACTGTCCAAATTGCACTAACCACATCAGTGTTTTACTGCCAATTTGGACACTAAACAAAAAGGATTTATACTCTTCATTTGGATATCACAAAAATAGTGTAATTAATGTTGAATCACTATCAGTGTAGGAAATCTGAAGAATATAACTCTTGCCCCCATGTCTAAAAAATCTGATGAATTAATAGAATTTTGGGGGCATTAACATTAATAGTAGTTGGTTGGTTTTTTTATGTAAAATGAGCCCAGATTGAAATGTGTACAGTAAAAAGTAAAAACTAACATACAACTGCATCCCAGCACACTATTGCTATTATCCTATCAGTGCAGTTTTATGTAACCTTGCTGTTTGTGTGAGTGTGTGTTGGAGATTAAAATTTACTGAATGAAAACCAAATTATGGTTTATTGTCGGATTAGGTTATTTGGCCTAAACTGGTAAATGTAATTTTCCTGTTTTTTTTTAAATCCTGCGTGCAATGTTTGCCCCTAGATCATTTTTTTTAAAAGGATATTCTGAGATTTCTTGGGGCATTTTTGCTCTTTGACCGCCCTTTAATTTCAGACACTGGTCACCATTGTGTTTCATATAATATTGGTGTCTGAGCAGTTCTTTAATAATATGAGAAGGTAACACATTTCTTCACCTGTTATCATTTATGTCTGGACCAAAATACTCTTGAACACAAGATGTAGTTATTATATGTTTGGCTGATAACTGATAGAGGATTGTTTTCCTGTGTTGTCAGTGACACTGTGATCTGTCACTGAGCACAGAGGAAGCATTAAATCCCTCCCCTCCCCCCTGTTTGTATTAATTCTGCCGTAACAGGAGCTCAGAGTGTAATGTAGGGCAGTCATGACAAAGCACAGATGGACACAACCCCACGGTCTGAACAGCACTGGCAGGAAGTCTAAAGAGTGGATGCGTTCATTGGATTTGACCTATTTTACTTTAAGTGGGGCATTAGAAACTATGTATTATATTTTGTGACGTTTGCTTGATGTGGGCATATGTGGTCGACCTCAACACGCGAGACTGTGCTTCCCCTGAATAATGGTCAAATATGTCATTTTGTTCAAGCAGCAATTATGACCTATAGACACCAAAATCGTTGCAAAATGGACTAAAACATGGAAAGTGTCACTAAAACTAACAACGCATTATGTAATAATATGTCAAAATGTAATACATGTTCACTTGTGAAATGTATGTATTCACTTCACTTATGTAGTTACACCCGCATTATGTAATAATCTGCTGCTTTTGTAATAAAGACGCTATATTTATTACCTTTTGGTTTGATATTACACACATCATGCCCCATATTACATTTTTGTGCAACCCCCACGTTTTGTAACAGCATTATGAAATCAGTTATTACAAACTGCTGTGAAATGTATTCCATATTTGTGTTCAGGTTTTTTATTACATAATGCGTTGTTATTACATAATCTGTTGTTATTACATAATGTGTTGTTATTACAAAATGTGTTGTTACAGGAGGTCTAACGACAGGCCGCACTCATTATTTTTTAACCTATTTTAAGTGGAGCAGTTACTGAAAACAACATATTTTGTGATGCATGCTTGGTCGAACACAAAATTCTTACGGGTGCATCCCAACAGTGGTTCCCATCCGCTTTTGGTCTGAGGTCTCCCACATTTCTGTCAGATGAACTCGTGTACCCCTTCATCAATTCACATTGTATTTTCTGAATGTATGACAGTAATTGTTATATAAAGGTTTTTTAATGAAACTGTCAATATTAAGGATGGTTTGGTCAGCAATCCTACTTCTATCCTTCTAGGCGACTACTACTGAATGTTTCAACCATTTATCTATTAACGTTACTTTAAGCCATCACTTTTAGTTAACTATGTCAACCATTTTCTTTTTTTTAATTTGTATAAATTTCTGTGGGTCATCATGATTAGGTACCAGGAAATACATCAAGGCGAAACAACAACAAAGACATTTTTTTTTCAGAATTTCATCAAAATCAGAGTTTTGTCAGAATTTCATCTCTATTTTTACATACTATGCTTCCCTCAATACTTTTTATTAATGATTATACCGACC
Organism: Perca flavescens; assembly: GCF_004354835.1. Taxonomy (NCBI): domain Eukaryota; kingdom Metazoa; phylum Chordata; class Actinopteri; order Perciformes; family Percidae; genus Perca; species Perca flavescens. The sequence goes on from NC_041354.1 coordinate 18,441,114, forward strand.
CACCCCTACCAACCCACCTCCCTTCCCCCAACCCACCCTACCATCCGCCCATCTCTCCCACCCCCGTCCCCATTTACCTACCAACCCTTCACATTGCTGGTCCTCATTCAAGACAGGTCACGCTTACACACACACACACACACACACACACACACACACACACACACACACACACACACTATGATGACGACAACAACAACAAAAAATAAAATAAATAAAGATAAGTAAAATAAAATAATAAAGGGGGTTCTAAAGACATGCTCTAGAGGGCATTACAAATTTGGCTCCATTGGCTATCAAATTGTTTATTTTTATTTTTGTCCTCAGATATTGATCTTTCATCCATCCATCCATCCATCCATCTTCGTCCGCTTATCCGGGGTCGGGTTGCATTGATCTTTCAATACATAGATAATACTTCATTAGGGCCTTCCAATTCTCTATTGAAGGTGCTTCCTTATTTTTCCAGTTTTGCAATATTAGTTTTTTAAAGATAAGAGAGGAAAATAGTATCTGCCAGCTAGTTGGATATCTTATTCCCTCTATATCTTGAAAAATACATATTTTTGGAGAGAATATGATTTTTTTTCTGTCAGTATACTTAGATAACCAAATCTCTATGCTCTCCCAAGTCTTCTTAATTCCTTTGCAGTACCAAAAGGCGTGCATAAGGGAGTCACCATATTGGTTACATTTTAAACCTATATCTGATGATGTGTTATCAAACTTGTTTATTTTATCTCTAGTGTAATATATTCTTGTCATTTTCTTAAACTGTATTAGTCGCAGATTTTCATTAGTAGTTAATTTGTATGTTGTTGACAAGCTTTCTTTCCATTTTTCTTTAATGTCAACCCCTAGGTCTTCCATCCATTTATTGTATATATTTTGTAATAATGTATCACTGCTTTCCATGCTTATCAGTAAATTGTACATAGAGCCGATCAGCCTCATTTATTTGTTGCTTTGGCTTAACATGTTAACATGACATTTCAGGGCTGATGTTCTTTTCCAAGTCAAAATTGCAAGTAATCCAGTTTTTCAGTTGCATATACCTAAATAATTCTATATCTTTTATGTTATATTTGCTTTTTAATTCAGTGAGTGGTGCAACAGTGTCATGGTTTATGACATCTGACAACTGCTTTATTCCACCTTTTATCCATGTTTCCCAGTAAAGCTGCGTGCTCTGTATATTTATTGAGGGATTGCTCCAAATAGGTATATGCCTGGGAAGCCCTATTTCTTGATGGAGAATTTTAATTTTATTCCAGGCCTTTAATGTACTATTAATAACATTTGTTGATTTGATGTTGTCCTTAGAAAAGAGTGCTAGCAGTAAATCTTTGCACTGTAATTGATTGTTTTCTATATCTATCCATGGATCTTCGTTTGTTTTATTTATTATGCGTTTAATATAAAATGACTGAGCTGCTACATGAGAGAACTCTAAGTTAGGGAGATTAAGACCCCCTTCTGCTCTTGGGTGATACAAAAGTTTCCTTTTCAATCTACATGCTTTATTTGACCAAATGAACAAAGAAATTATTGAGTTTACCTCTTTTAAAAAGGTTTTAGGAGGCGTTATAGGAATAGTTCGGTAGTCACATCATCTCAAAGAGGTTTACTCTTCCTATTAAATTAATCTTCAAGTCTTGCCACTGCCTAACATCCTTCTTAAAGTCCTTCACAATTGGAAGAAAGTTATCATTATACAACTGGGTCTCATCATGGCTAATATAAGTTCTAAGATATTTTTTTTTTCTGTATCCAAAATTGTGTGAGATTCTCCAAATCCTTTTTGCAAGAGTCTATTGCCAACAGCTCAGTTTTTGCAGTAGTCATTTTATAACCTGAGATCCTTGAAAAGGTTGTAATTATTTTCATAACGTGTAGAACTGAGGTGATTGCATTACTTAAGTAAAGTAATAAATCATCTGCGAATAACCTCACTTTAAACTTCTTACCAATCTCAATACCTCCTATCTCTCTTGTCTCTCTAATTTTTTGAGCCAAGGGTTCAATTGCTAATGCAAACAATGATGGTGAAAGAGGACATCCTTGGGCAGTACCTCTAATTAATGAGAGAGGTTTTGATAGAATTCCGTTTGTATATACATATGCTTTAGGAGATTTGTACAGGGTTCTAATCATATTCAACATGTAGGACCATTCTAGTCTATCAAAGGCCTTTTCCGCATCAACTGCCATTAATGTTAAATCTATTTTACGTTTCTTTGCATATTGTGTGAGGGAGATACATGTTCTGGTATTAGTTCTTAAATCCCTATGTTGTATAAAACCAGCTTGGTCATAATGAATTAAGCTTGGTAGAATTTGTACCAGTCTATCATTCAAGACTTTAGTTATGATCTTCTTATCACAGTTTATTAAGCTTATAGGCCCTTAATCAGAAGGTGTTTCGCACGTCTTACCTGGTTTTGGTATAACAGATATAGTTGCTTGGTACATTGTTTCAGGAAGACTATTGTTTTTTTGCACTGAGTTAACCACTTCTGTGAATAAGGAATCTTAGCCCAGAATGTGGCGTAAAATTCTATAGGAAAGCCGTCATTCCTGTAGCTTTTTTGAGGGGGAACGTTTTTTATAGCAGATTGTATTTCTATGTTGGTTATATCCTTCTAAGATCTTCAATTTGCTCAGGAGAAGACTATTTCGACCATTTGCTAACTGTTATATTTAGGTATCAGTTGAAATATTTAGTTGGCGATAAACCGTAACCTAACTATTTCAACCAACTATTTCAACCATTAGCTAACTATTTCTATTGTTAGCTAACTATTTCCACTAACTATTTCAACCATTAGTTAGCTAACTAACTTTTAGCTATTTTAACAGTTTCTCCATTACTTTAGCTAATCATGCAAACTGTTTAGTCATTGCTTTCAGCTAGTTATTTCTACCATTTATTCATTACTTTTAGCTAAACTAAACAACATTAGCTAACCGGTGCACTGACGTAAAGACTCTGCAGGTATAAAAAGTACCAAACTGAAGAACAATAAAATGTGTCACTTCATGTGGATTAATTGGGAAACTATGGGAGCCTTGAACTAAAGAGCCTTAACCTTTCAGTTTGTGCCAAAGAAGAATTAATTCCTCAAGTATTATTATAAAATCACATTAGCCAAGCATTGCTGGCACCTGTCAAGTGAAACTAAAACTTGACACCATTTGTTTGAGCAATCCAGTTGATAGGGTAGATGGATTTTGGATGCATTTCCTTCATGTAGTTAACCCCGCAGCATATTTGTAACGTGTACCATTAGAGTGCTTTTGCATTTCTGTATTGACGGCTCTCCTCTGGGTTTTATTTCACTCAGGACTTTCTGATAGACGCAGCAGGGCGCAAATCTCCAGGCAGCACATATTTCAATAGCGCCCTTCTTTACATATGAAACAGTCTTTTTAAATTATGAACCTGTCAGTGGACTTACTCACTGACTTTCATCACTTTGTACGGCTCTTTTTCAATAAATACCAGTCTGATGTCAGAACACAGAAATACTTTAAAGTGCTGCCATCCAACACTTGCATATAGTGCTGAACAATCTGAGGAAAGTATGTAGTTAATAATCTTTTAGAAACGTAACTACAGGTTTGTGGTGTACAAATAAAAACCTTTGTGTTGTATATGTCGTTTTGTATATAACATTTATCACAGCAAGGATGTATAAACAAATTTGTTTCAATGTATTACAGTTTTTTCCAACTGCTTACACATGTTTTCAAAACTATGTCTCCTTTTTTCAAAACTCTACACACAATTCCTAAAACTGCACACACAAAATGCAAAATGCCTCACATCGCCTTCAAAGTGAAACACTGCATTCAAAATACCATAAATACATCTCAAAATAAAGCATCAAATTTGCATCAAATGGCAAACACTTTTTTCATAATGGTAAACTTTTGGATATACCATGTACACACTGTTGTTCTAAATCTAAAGCTCTTTTGTCTTTCATAGACTAATATCTACATTTACAATGTTCTAGAGAGAAAGTAATCTGCTGAGAGGAGTTGAAAAGTGCACTGTAAAAAACAATGTAATGTTACAGTAAAACAGAAAATATTGATTGGGCAAAACATTACATTTGTAAGAGGAGCACAGTCTTGTACACAGAAGTATGAAACAAGAAAACCAAAGTACAAACATGAAAACCAAAGGTATCATTTTTAGAATAAAGAATGTGTGTGTGTGTGTGTGCGTGTGTGTGTGTGTCTGTCGGTGCGTGTGGGGAATTGTATGCACTTTGTGCAAAACAAAGTCTGATTGATTAGTAATGCTGAAATAGTCATTAGATAGTTGGATGCAGTATGGACGCCACTGTAAAGCTATTCAAGATGGGCCTCTCTCATTGGTCAATCCATGGTTGATCACATGATGATTAAGTGTGGCCCTGATCTCATCAGAGATGGCTCTCCTTCTTCCTCTTCTTCCCTCCTCCTCCTCCTCGTTGTCATCCCTTGTCTCTTCCTCCTACTCCTCTTGCTCTCTGTCTATTGTTGGCATCCATTGTTCCAAACAGGTAATCTGACCTTTGACCTCTGTATAGGCCTATACTAAAGCAATGATTGGTTAGTGTTCAGATATGACACAAATGTGTTTGCAAATGTGAGCTGTGTGTGTGTGTGTGTGTGTGCGCCCTGGTAAATAAGTGTAGCATTTTGAGTTAGATTTTTGTGTCTTAGGTAGAGAATTGTGTGTAGTGTTTTGAAAAAAGTCTTTTATGCAATTGAAAACTGAGTGAAAGGCTGAGAAATAGCTTATGGTTTTGGAGATTTGCTGTGTAGTTTTGCACTTTGAGTGAGAGGTTTCAAAAATCGTGTGACATGAAAAGATTTTGTGTGTAAGCAGTTGGAAAAAACTGTAACAAAGCCACTCAATGGGGTTTAGGCGCATTTTGATAATTTGTCAACAAGTTTTTGGGATGTTGAGCTCGATGCTACGCTGGTTGGTCTGGCAATGGACTGGAAGGGATCTCCATTGGCTAGTTATGTATTCGGTCTATTTTCAGGGACATTATTTGAAATGAAGCCTTGACTAATCTCAAATCCCTGTGGAGCATCTGGCCGTCTCCTCTACTCGACTCCTTTAAGGTAAAGAGGGAAGAGAAGGGCGATAAAGAGCACCTGTGGTTGTCCTACAGGGTGTATGAGGCTGCCATAGGCCTTGTAATCTTACCCCACCTCCTGCCCTCCTTTACTCTCTATCATCCCCTCCACTTCACCATGACAAACCAGATCGGCTCTTTATCCAACAGCCACAGGCTCCCTCTATTTCTCCTCTCTTTACCCAGCATCCGATTTGTCATTTACTCTGTCTGGGCTGGGGACAGGCGCTGTCGCTGCCAGGCTTGGCCATCGACTGAGCCTCCAGGCTTGGCAAACGGACGAGCCCCCAGTTTTCCCCAAGTGGCAGCATTTACAAAGCCACTTAATGGCTTTTAGGCACATTTTTGCTAATTTGTCAACAAGTTTGGGGACAAAATGGCCCTGGCAAACGGACAAGCCCCCCAGTTTTCCCTTATATATATATATATATATATATATATATATACAGTTTTCCCTATATATATAGATAGAAAGATAGAGAGATAGATCGAAATAAAGATAGTTTGAAGTTTGTTTCGACACTTGGCATTGTTTCAAAATTTTTGCGCTTGCCTGATGTTTCTATTTTAAGTTCCATAACATAGGTTGGGTTGCTGCATTGATTTGCTGTTCCAGTAAGAGAGACTGAGGGAAGAAGTTATTTTAAAACCCTCAAAGAAATACAACTCTAATGCAATAATAAAGCTATTATATAGAGAGGACAACCTTACATTTTCATAAAATACTGAAGATGAGAGTTCTTCATTTTTATCAATTTAACTATGTTTAACAGTGAAGGGCACATGTTAGGGGGCTTTTAGGCCTGGAGACTCTTATTTTGAACTCTTAGTGTACAATTAATCAATGTCAGAAAGCTCTCAGGGGTAACGTTGCGATCTGTTTCTATCCTGTTTGTTTTCATCCATACAGGGTTTCTAAGCACAGGAGACCAGGCAGCCAAGGGCAACTACGGCCTGCTGGATCAGATACACGCTCTACGCTGGATCAAAGAAAACATCCAGGCTTTCAAAGGAGATCCCAAGAGAGTGACCATATTTGGCTCGGGGGCCGGAGCATCGTGCGTCAGCCTGCTCACCCTCTCACATTACTCAGAAGGTAAGTCTACATGCTGAAAATATACGCTCAAACGCAGATACGCTCACAAAGAGATATGCTTACATGCAGAAACGCTCACACGCAGAAACGCTCACACGTAGATACATTCACACGCAGAAACGCTCACATAGGGATACACTTACATGCAGAAACACTCACACACCGATACGGTAACAGAGATATGCTCACACAGAGATACGCTCAAATGCTGATACGCTCAAACAGATACGCTCACACAGAGCATATCTCTATATACGCTCAAAATATATATATATAGAGAGAGAGAGAGAGAAAGAGAGAGAGAGAGAGAGAGAGAGAGAGTACAGAGTTCTAAGCATATTCATAAAGTTTAATTCATACAGACATACGCTCACACACAATTTTATGCTATATATTTGATCATCAAGGAATGTATAACTAAAAGCAAGAAGAAGTTACATGAAATTAGAGGTGAAAATAAATTATTTGTGTTGTTTTTCAACGTTTTTTATCACTTTTAGATGTTTTTGATGCTTTTCTCAGTGCTTTCACCTACATTTTTGGTGCTTTTTTCAAGTTTTTTTTTACGTTTTTCTTTTTTACCCTTTTCCAATGTTTGTGTTGTTTTTGCCATTTTGTCTGTTTTTTTTTTGCATTGTTTCAGAGATATTCTGATACACAGATGTGCTCACACGGATATACGCTCACACGCCAATCTTCTCATTTTGTGTTATATATTTGCTCATCAAGGGAATGCGCTAAAGTTACATTGAACCTTTTTTGACCATTGTCGATTATGGTGACGTTTTTGTCTCTTTTTCCAAAGTTTTTGTGGCTTTTGTTGCTTATTTAATTGATTTTTGACAATTTTGTTTGATGCTTTTGTTGCTTTTTTTTTGCTTTTAGTGACTCATTATTTTCATTGTTGATTAATCTGCGGATTATTTTCTGCATTAATGGATTCGTTGACGAGTGAAGAAACTAGAAAATATTCACATTTAACAAGCTGGAATCAGAGAAAATTACCCAAACCAATTAATCGATTGTCACAATAGTTGGCGGTTTATGTAATAGTTGATTGATTCATCTTTGGGGGTAAGAGTTAGATAAATCACTGATGAAAATAATCTGCAGCCCTATGTATAAATATCTCTTTAAATCCAAAACCAGACTGTGTTGTGGTCTTGTAGACAGACCATCAGGAAAACAGGAAGACATTTCTACTTGTGTTCAAGAAATATTGAAATGTATTAGGCAAATTGCCATGAAACGTAATTTGCATGTTGCTACGGAAGAAGAAACCCTTCAGGGAGAAATGCAGCTTTGCAACCCAAGATATAATCTAATGAGTGGATTAGCTTTAAATCTGCTGAGCACAAGCGTCAAACTCCCCCAGGAATAAACCCCTTTCATTTTCCTCAGGAAAAAAAGGGAGAAACAGGGAAAAAAAATGGGAGAAAAAGGGGAGAAAAACATCGGCAAAAGTGTCACACGTCAGAAAATATGACAAAAAACTTTTTAAAAAACGACAAAAGTGCCATGAAAGTGTCAAACATTAGGAAATGCGCTGAAAACGTAAAAAAGCCTAAAAAAAGCTTGGATTAAAAGGGACCAAGAAGTCGAAAGAAGCAACAAAAATGTCCAAAAGAGTGACATAAGTGTCGGAAAATGTGGAAAAAAATATCAAAGAATTGACAAAAAAAATGTTTATACACGTGTCAAACCCGCAAGCTAAATCTGACCCCTCGCCAATTTAGATCCGGCCCGCATATCAATTTAGGTTCACACTACATTTCGTTGTGTGCCAAACCAAAAAGACAGGAAACTGCCTTTCAAACTGTAATTACATGACACAAAAAGCTGAATTTGGCAGATTAACCGACTTTGAGACTCAGAAATTGCCTCAGAAGCCGAGTTTTCATATTCAGGTTGTTGTAAAAAATATTTTCAAAAGAAATCATGTCTGTTGTTGTTTAGCTTCCAAAGTAAGCTGTGATATTTTTTTATTACTTTTTAAAAGTCGAAAGAAGCAACTGGGAAATAACGAGAAAAATATCGGCAAAAGTGTAAAAAAAATCTGATCCTTTTGTATTTCTTCCTTCAACTTGGAGCTCTACCAACAAACCAAGATCATAAAAACTGTTATGGTACGTGTTCACTGACAAGCGTCATTTCCACACAAAAAACAATGAAATTAATGTCTAAAAGAAGCAACAGATCCTCGGAGAAAGCGACAAGTTTGTGTTACATCGGGGCGGCCTCTAGCTCACCCAGTAAGAGCGTTCGCCCCATGTTGGCTGAGTCCGAGTCCAACCCGCTGCCCTTTGCTGCGGGTCACCCCCCGACTCTGTCCCCTTTCTGGTCTATCCACTGTCAATAAAGGGAAAAGCCCCAAAAAAGTAATCTTAAAAAAAAAGAAAGAAAATTTGTGTTAACTCGTTATTATCGCATTTATTTTGACAGCCCTAATTCTTATAAATGCTTCTTTTTGCATTTGTTTCTTAAAAATTAGAGCTCTGTTGTTGTTAGGGTGCCATGAAGACAGGACTACCGCCAGCAATAGCGACGGCAAACATACCAAGATGATGAAAAGCTCTCACTCCATATGTATAGTTGTAATCTGACTCGAAGATATTCCACATTCGACTAACTGCGACAGCAGACACTTCTAACTAGGCCTTGTGGGAAATGTGTGCTCAAAACATACTTTTCAAGTCGGCCTGGTTGAGTCACCGCCGCGGTGTGTTTGCACAAGTATAAATAGCTCTCTGAAACAAAAACCACCCAGAACTCCAGTGTTCCCAGTGTGTTGTGGCCTACTTGCTGATTGACAGTCCGGGAAGCTGTGCTATCAATATTCCAGGACGTGAAAAACTGCCTCAGGTTTTGTTTTATAAAACAGCAAACATTTTACATTGTGGGCTGTTTTAAAGGAAATTTTTCCTAACTATTATCGCACCATATGCTTGCCGTTAGGGGGAATTGTTGTGTCTTTGTAAATGATATAGACCTAAAGTGTAAAGTATAAAGAAAATTAAGCGTCTGAGAGTTTTTTCTGTTGTTTTTGACATTTTTTCCCGATGTCTTTGTCACTTTTTTTTAACAAAGAACGTATGTGTCTATTTCTTTTGTTTTTGTGTCTCCAATCTCAGATCTGTTCCAGAAAGCCATCATCCAGAGCGGCACGGCGCTGTCCAGCTGGGCGGTCAACTACCAGCCCGCCAAGTACACGCGGGCCCTGGCAGAGAAGGTGGGCTGCAACATGTTGGACACCATCGACCTGGTGGAGTGTCTGCAGAACAAGAACTACAAGGAGCTGATCGAGCAGTACATCACACCTGCAAAGTACCACATCGCCTTCGGGCCTGTGATTGACGGTGACGTAATCCCAGACGACCCCCAAATCCTAATGGAGCAAGGCGAGTTCCTCAACTACGACATCATGCTGGGGGTCAATCAGGGCGAGGGGTTTAAATTTGTGGACGGCATCGTGGACAGCGAGGACGGCGTGTCTGCCAATGATTTTGACTTTGCCGTGTCGGACTTTGTGGATCATCTTTACGGCTACCCGGAGGGCAAGGACACTCTGCGCGAGACAATTAAATTCATGTACACGGACTGGGCGGACAAGGAGAACCCAGAGACCCGGCGCAAGACTCTGGTGGCTCTGTTCACCGATCACCAGTGGGTGGCGCCGGCGGTGGCCACGGCGGACCTGCACGCTCAGTACGGCTCACCAACTTACTTCTACGCCTTCTACCACCACTGTCAGAGCGACATGAAGCCCAGCTGGGCCGACTCGGCGCACGGCGATGAAGTACCTTACGTCTTTGGGATCCCCATGATCGGCCCCACAGATCTTTTCAACTGCAACTTTTCGAAGAACGACGTGATGCTGAGTGCTGTCGTCATGACCTACTGGACGAACTTTGCTAAAACAGGGTGAGTGCTCCCTTTCTTTGTCCTTATCTTTCGTTGGGTTTTCTTGCATTTTGTATGAATGTTATATCATCATTCATATGACAATCTATTCCTACAAGCCGAGCAATGCATTCTGGGAGCGTTGCAGCAACTTTCGAGAAGAGGGGCGTTGTTTGCATAAAGTTGAAATGCAAACATAAAATCTCACACTTCTGTAATCAGTGTAACTTATACTTTACACTGTCCATTGAAAGAAAACATCCATGATCTGCTTAGAAATCATGTAAATGGCCTTGCTATATAATGATCATGTTTCAATGTTTCTTTAGTATTAAAAGTATTCCAGTGGTTGTTGCAAATACTTTTGGTTGTTCAAGTTCAACGTTCCAATGTATTAATTAATAGAATCAGGGAAACTACAGTGCTCTTGCTTGACTTACTTCAATCGCATGGAGAATACTTATTATTATTACTAGGACGCTCGGAGAGCACAGACCTAGGCCATGCCCTATCTGGCCATGTTAACGAAAGTGATCCGGGTCCACTCCAACATTTAATAGGTTCTTCCTTTGCACCTTTGCCAACACTTTCCATGAGAATCAGGCCAATAGTTTTTCCGTAATCCTGCTGACAGACAAGCAAACAATCCAGAAACATAAACTCCTTGGCGGAGGTACAAATGACCTTTTACACCTATAGGGAATAACTATCTGGTATTCCAAATATAGATCTGGAGTTGGGTATCAACAGAAGGTTTTGTTATGATTAGTGTTTTATTAATTAACTCATGAGTCAAAGAGATCAAGTGGAGGTTAATAAAACAAGTCAAATCCTTCCCCTGGTGCTGCGGCAACGCAGGATTTGATGAGAGGATTTGCTCACTGTTTATATTTGGATCACGTTTTCTTTTCACGCACCTTGATATTACGTATCAGGGTGTTTGCAGCCCAGTCACAATGAAAATTCACTTTTAGTTGAATAAATACAGTCTTGATCAGCTTCAGAGGCTGCAGCGTTCACTCTCCTGTCTCTGTTGCCTGATCGGGGGGGATTGGCTGCCTTAGAGACATTTTGAGAAGGCTCTTTTATCTTGCTTCTTTTTTTTAATGTGCTTCCAATAAAGCAGCGAGTGAAAATGGCCATTTTTCAACAAATCTGGACATGATACATATTCCCACCCAATTACATACATCTACGGATAGGCATATTTACAGGGCTGATAGGGAGGGGGGGGTTACATCCCCCCCAATAATAAAAACTGGCCTTTACATAAATAAAGACATTTCCACCATAAGTTGCTGCAGAAACATTCACTGGAATGCAGGAAATTCAGTGTTTGATTCAAAAAGTGGAGATCTCAACCCCCCCCGATGTTGAACCCAAAGTTATGCCCTTGCATCTATGTGAAACGTACTGCGAAAAGTAATAGTGAAAAGGATTGTAAAGTGCTGCTCTGACATGTATTTTTATGATTGAAAAAGTCAAACAAAACTCTGGAAAGTGCTGCTCTAACGGCATAACATGGAAATTCGACGCCTTTCCACGTCCACACCGTATGACAAAAAATGAAAAGCTTCGCAATTTAGCTTTGGCCAACGTCAAAGCTGCTCTGTTGGCACACGCTAGCACTGAATACATTACCTTGGTAAGTACATGAAAGCCTCTGTTCCACATATTGCATCTGTGCATTTTCTGTCTTCTTACACCGGTCAAACTGAAAGGAGAACATATTTAGTATCTCAACCTATGGCAAGAGTCAGGGTTATTATCAACAGATTGGATGCTGGATGGAAACATATGCGAGCTAAACATGTATTTTGCACTTCAATGGGCACGGAAGGCCTCGAGCTGAGTGAGGTACATATTGTTCCAGCATACGTTTGCGCTGAGATGACAGGCCCACCACATTCTAGCACAGCCATATGTATGCTTCCATATGTAGCCACCAGTTGAAAGGCAGCCCAGCTTTTTTTAATGAGAGAATCACTTTAAGACTGAATAAGGCCCAGGTGATACGTGAAAAAGCATGACATTTGGTACACTTGTAAAGTTTGGGGCCCTGAACATTTTCAGCACCTAAACCACATGTGTTAAACTCAAGGCCCACAGGATTTGTTAAATTCTATGATGGCTAAGGAACTTTTTTGCTGGCTTGCTGAAATTTCAAAAAAACAAACTACAAAAATGTCAAAAAGCAACATGCAGTAATACAGTCAAAGATATTAGATATTTTTCAATGAAATCAAAGCATGTCAATCTGGCCCTCAATGTGATTCTCCTTTTCCAGTGTGTTCAAATTAACAATGATAACAACTTGAACTGTAATTTACCTGCCAAACATACCGTGCAAAATTATCGTTTTTCTCGATTACATTTACTTTCATTTTGTGATCGTTAGGATCAGAAATCGCAATTAAAATACAATTAATTGCCCCTTTTTAAAAACTCTACACAACATGTATTCAACAGGCATGATATAAATGTTCTTTTGCTCCCTGTTCTCTGTTTTGTTTTCGTAGATCTATTCCTCTGTGTGTTTGCATGCTTTACTTCCTGTTTTATTTTGTAGTGTTGGGTTTCTCGTGTCTTTGTCTAGCTTTGTTCCCTGTTGGGTCTGATTAGTCAGAAATTTCATCATGTCACCTGTCTCTCGTTACACAAACACTTTGTTACCTCGTGTATTTAGTCTGAGTTCTCTTTGTCATTTATTCGTCTCACTTTACGTCCAGAAGTTCTGCCTGTCCCTACTTTTCTGTTTTTTTCTGTTTTGATCATTAAATCATTCAACTCTCAGATGAATGTAGTGGAGTAAAAAGAGGCAGAAGTGCATTAGTGTTCCTTGGTGCCCCCTAAAATGCAATGCATGATTCAAAATGAGTCCCTCCTCTTGAGTATTCACACACACACACACACACACACACACACACACACACACACACAAACCTCCAGTGTGTCGACTCCAAGGTTGTTGTCTAGCCTTCCCTCCCCCTCACCGCTCCAGAGTTAATGAAACAAAGTCACCGGAGAGGCAGCTCTCCTCCAAACTGCAGGACAATAACACCAAGGCTGTGATTTAGGACTAAGAAAATGTGACAACACACCTGGAAATGTGTCATCTGCATATAAAACACGCAGAACATTTTGTCAGCTCAAACATTCAGATTCAGAGTCGTGTCGAATCACATTAGCTTTGAAAAGGAACAAGAAGAAAGGCTTTGACTTTTCGGAGTAATGACTCATCTGGAAATGTCAGGAATTAGTGCTAAGTGAATTGAATAATGATTGTGTTTTAAAAGGGGGATGAAGGTGAATGTAATATTTAGTATGTTTCTTGTTTTTTTTATGCCCCTTTAACAAATGTTTACTGTGTCGCAATTGATTGGGAGTAAAGTACCACCTTATATTATCTAGCCCAAGCTTAATATAGAGTCATAAGAGTGCCAACAAAAGAATACATCTGTAAAAGAATAAGAAAATAAATGTGGAAATATAAATAGGAATAAATAAAAGATTAAATAAATGTGGAAACATAAAGACAGAAAGCAAAAACAATCAGTTTATTTGTAAATTTGTAAATAATTTAATTTATATTATATCAAAATGTATTTTTTAAATATACAGAAAAAAATTATATCAAATATTTTTTCAAATTTTTGTATTTGTAATATTTTGTATCTATTTGTCTTCATATTTATTCATTTTGTTTAGTTTTTTACTCCTTTATATTTCATCATGTATTTTAATTTTTTTAATTTCTTTTACAGGTACATAAAAAAGAGTTACCCAACGTTTTTGACATTGTCTCACTGTTTTTGTCACCTTTTCTGACGTTCGCTTCTGTCAACTCCAGTTTTTCCAATGTTCTGGTCGTGTTTTTCTCAACAATTTAGTTGCCTTCTCCAACGTTTTTCTCGCCTTTTCACCTTTAAACCACTCGTATGACTCCAGAGTTTACAGGGACATAAAAAGCATTTTGTCTCCTTTTGATATTCATCTCTTTTTTTCTGTTTCAGGGATCCAAATCAACCGGTCCCGCAGGACACAAAGTTCATCCACACCAAACCCAACCGCTTCGAGGAGGTGGCCTGGACCAAGTACAACCCCAAAGACCAGCTGTACCTTCACATCGGCCTCAAACCGCGAGTGCGGGACCACTACCGCGCAACCAAGGTGGCATTCTGGTTGGAACTGGTTCCGCATCTGCACAACATCAACGAATTCTTCCAATACGTGTCCACCACGACCAAAATCCCTCCGCAGGACACCACCCCGTACCCTTACACCAAACGCTTCCCGGGCAAAAACAACTGGCCGTCCACCACACGGCACCCGGGGGTCCCGCCCACAAACACCAAACAAACCACTGACCAGCGAAAGAGCGGTGATTTGACCGACGAGTCGACCGTTGTTATAGAAACCAAGCGGGACTACTCTACAGAGCTGAGCGTCACCATCGCAGTCGGAGCCTCGCTGCTGTTTCTCAACATCCTGGCCTTTGCCGCGCTCTACTACAAGAAAGACAAGCGGCGACACGAAACCAACCGGCGCATCCCGACGCCGCAGCGCAACTTGGCGCCAACCAACACGCCTTCCACCACCAACGCCAATGCCAACGACGTGGCCCACCTGCAGAGTGAGGAGCTGATGTCTCTGCAGATGAAGCAGCAGCAGCTGGAGCACGAGCACCACCACGAGTGTGAGTCGCTGCAGAGCCACGATGCGCTGCGCCTCGCCTGCCCTCCTGACTACACGCTGACGCTGCGCCGCTCGCCCGACGACATACCGCTGATGGCGCCCAGCACCATCACCATGATCCCCAACGCGCTGGCTGGCATGCAGCCTCTGCACAACTTCAATGCTTTCGGGGGCAGCCAGAACAGTACCAACTTACCCCACGGCCACTCCACCACGCGGGTATAGCTTCGCTGGCAGGGGCGCAGCGGCGGTGGGGGGGATCAGCCCAGAATGTTTTTTCCAAAGCCCTGACACCTAGAGTTTTAAGATAACTTCAACTTTGTGTAACTTTTCCTCAGTCTCTCGGACTGGATCGGCAAAATCAATGCAGAAAAAGTTCAGCATTCATTCTGTGAACTCTTCTAAAAATAGGTTTCAAGATTGGTAATGTTGTTTATGCTAAATTCCTACCCTACCGACGATATGTAGCCTTAACAAATGGTAACATCAGACAATTCTTGCCCCTTTTTAGATGGCAGGAGTGAAAAATGTGTCATCCTGCAACCTGTTCTCACTCCCAACTCTTTAAATACTCGTCAACATTGGTCAGTGGCTCTCAGCGTCAGATACCGACGCAAAAACCCTTTAGCGTCTAATCTTAACCCTGACTCCTTTAATCTGTTTTCACCGTAAACCCTTTTCTTTCCTTTACTGCCAAGGGTCAAAAAGACAAAGCGTGTTAAAAAATGACGGCAAAGACTTACCCAGAATGTCAAATATCAGATGGGATTACGTTTGAATTAGCTGAAAGACCCCTGTGTCTGACTGAGACGCTAAAGCAAACTTTTTGCGTCAGTAACTAACTAACGCCAAAGGACCCTGACCAAGCGTCATTTTTTTGTGCTGGGAGAGAGACTGTGTTGCATCCTCAACATTGGTTTTTTTCTGATTTCAGAATGATGAAGACAGTTGGCGAACAATTAGATACAAAACAGGACATAGGCTCGACAGGATGAACGTTTTCCTCGGCTAACTATCTTACAATCTGGTTTTCTGTATGATGTACAGACTTTTAGGCATTTATTTATCAAATTTCTTGAAAAATAGTGCACATATCTGCCGTAACTGGGGAAAATCTACCCCACCCTAGGTTTTCGGCCGAGCCCCCAATGTTTTGTTGGCTGAGTCCCCAATGTTTACAACATCTGGCTCCGCCCCTGTCCACTGGATGGCGCTGCGTGTCCTTTTCGATGTAACCTCGCAAAGGAAATATGAGTGACTGACTGTGGGGAAGCACAGACTTAGCAGATGCTATTTTGCTACCATGCCTTCTTGAAAAGCATATATAAACTGATCCTGAACTTATTCAAAGTGAATGTTACCATAGTAATAACTCTACTTGGAGCCAAGCTTCATTGAAGGTTTGTCGAGGAGTTTTACCAAAAGAAAAAGGCGAACAGGGGATGACTATTAATATTCTTAAAATATGATATGAACAGTTTCAGTGTGACTTTTTTGTGAGAGAGGCTTTTGTGCCATAAATACACAACAGGAAGAACTGTTGTTGAAAAGCAACAATTGACCGTCTGAAACAATCTTCATGCTTCAGACTCCTGACTTGGGCACAGAATTCTACACCCCAGCCTGAAATGTATTTATGAAAACTTTGTTTAAAAAAAAAAAAAAAAAAAAAAAAAAGGTATATAGTTGTGCGTGGAAATTAAAAAATCTAAAAGAGAAAATTGTATTAAAAGAGCTTCTTCTTACGGAAGCCCAGAACGGCCGTCCTTGTAATTATCTTGTAATTATGTTTTTTAATTCGAGAAAAATCCAAAGATTGTTTCCTCTTATTAGTTCAAATGTTTATCAGAGATCAGAAGTTCAAATGTGCCAGATCAAGGGGAGGGTGATGGACTTTTTATTTAGTTTGCATTTTAAAAAATGTCAATTTTCAACTTTATTCTCTGCATTCTGACTTTATTCTACATTGTATTTCAACTATATTCTCAATATTTAATTTTTACTTTTTTGACATTCATACATTTCAACCTTGTTCTCTAAATGCAAAAAAAACAACTCCCTCCTTTAATTTTATTGTTTTTTCTTATGCTTACGTATATTTACACTGAAAGTTCAACTTTACTCTCAACATTTTGACTTTATTTCGAAATGCAAAAAAAGGATGGAGTCGAGGACATCTCTGACTACATACAGAAAAAAAAAGAAGCATTTTTATTGCATCAATTAAGAGATTTTCCAAAGTAAAAGTCCGGTCAGCTCCATCTGGCTGGGCCGTTTGAATGCAGTTACTGATATACATTATGAATAATAAGAGAAAACTATCTTTTGTGATCTTTTGATGATATTAAAAACATACTTGCAAACACGGCCGGTCTCAGTTTCCATACCTTCTACAATTGTTTTTATTTTGGCCGAGATCTCTTGGGTTTTAACAGCTTGTGCTTTTATGTTTAGCTGCGTGTAAATATATCCAAACAGTCTTCTTTTTTTCCTGATCACAACCTGTGTTTCATTTTTTTTTTTTCACAAAACGACCAAAATGCGAACACAATCCCATCCTCGGAGAGTTGCACACTGTAGCGCCTGTAGGTCCTATCACAAACATCACACCGTACTGTCTCATGCGGTGTATTGTTTCCTCATTTCAGACACTGCACGTCCAGGGAAGAGCTTTACTCTTCATTTTCAGACACGTCTCCTGTCTTAGAATGTGGACTGACTTGATTCCATCACCTTTTATCATCCTGTTACGCTTCCGATAGTTTTTTTTGTGGGCTTTGTTTCTGTCTTGCTATCTCAGCACTGCCTGAGCTTACAATGTGACCAGCAATGTATTATTTAGAAATAAAAAAGGCAGTGGATTTTTTGTACCAATATTAGTTGGAGATGTTTGTAAAGAAATATATGTTAAATATTTTAAATTGTCATACGCTAGCAATATGTAAAGTATTGTGCCAGGCTTGTGATATTTTGGGTTACAAAAGCAAGTGAATGACTGTAAATATTAATATTATTATAAAATTACAACAAGAGTAACCATTAATTCTCTTTTCCGTTTTGCATCCTATTACAAAAAGAAAATGGAAGTACATCCAGAAGATTTTAAGCTACATTTGTAAATTCTATAACAGGTTTGTTGTTGCCATTTGGTCCCTAAACCAGTTAACTTAACAAGGGTTTAAATGTAGACTTTAAAAATCCTTAGTTTGTCTTATTTTTGTTTGCGGTTTTGCCTTAAGTGATGATAGAGATATTTCTGGCTGGACACCTGTATAAACTTTTTCTGCAACATTTTTGAATAAAATATCACAGTATTTTCTAAAAAAAAAAAGAGAAAAAACTAACACTGAAGATTGAATTGGGTTTGATTTGAATGGTTGTGTGTGTATATGAGATTAGATGTCTGAACATGTGAATGTCAGTTTGATATTTATACTTGTCTCCCTGCTTTATAATTTCTTATTACACGGTTGGGTTGAAAACTTGATTCTGATTGGTTAATCACAGCATTCTGTGGTTTGCTAGTCTGTATTTCAGTATCAACTCATTCTAATGGGTTTGTATGATATTGAATGAAAACGTATGCATGTATATCTTAAGAAATTGGGGTCATGTGACGACCAACGCATTAAGTTTAGCGGTCTTTACAGTTAAGTTAAGCCGATTAAACGCTGATGACAGTTAAGATTAGACACCAAAAAGACTAGTTAAGATTTAAAAAAATGTTGTTGGTTTTTTAGGGCTTCATGTGGACCAAACTGTAAGTAAGAAGACTATATCAGACGTACAATGAAGAGCCGTTTCCTGGGTGAAAGTCTTATGTATTCTCCTTAACTTCTTCTGGAACATGAACTCCGCTTCCCAGCTTGAAAGCCCCCCCCCTACAAGGATCTTCACCCTCTTATACAGCTGCAGTCAATGTACTGCTGACAGTAATAATATGAGGAATACCAGTGCATTAAATATTCAATATATGTACAAGTGGTTCATGAGAACAGCCTGCATTTGAGAATTGACAGTGTAAGTTTAACTAACAAATGTGAGCCATATGTGGGATATTGATCAGGCTGAATGTTTGCATTCCAGCTTTTCCTATGACTCAATGAAAACCCTCATTTTCAAAGAAGGCAGATTGACTCTCGTTGCTGCGATGCAGCTGTTTGCCCCTTATTGAGTTTGACTCGATCAATGCCAGCAATCTCGCACTTGGAACTTTTTGAAACATTGAATTGCATCTGCAAACAGTTTGGGCTCTGCCAGCTAAGCTAAATTCTTTGACTGTTTCGTCCCTTTGTGATTTGCTGTTGTGCTCCGTAAGGGAAAACAAGACTTCTGAGCTGAATAGCAAAGAGTGCTGCCTCCGTGCCTCCCCGTAATACTCCAAGCTCTGAGAATCCTCCCCACTACCACCACCCTACCTCCCTTCTCACTATTCAATCTATCGATCCCTTTTGCAACAAGCCAAGCAAATTAGCCTTTGACTTAAACCTGATGTGACAGGGGGAAAATTGAAATCTTTAATAGTAATCTACAGTTACTGAGGCGCAGTCAATGTCTCTATATGATCTCTTGTGACATTTGTAAAGCTCCCAAATAAGTGAAGGCTGATGTATAAAGATGGGGGTAACACTCTCTTTTTAATTAGCAAAAATATGTTTGATCCATAATATATGATCCAGAAAACAAGCCTTATACTCACTGAGATGAATATTTATTTTGAGCCAACAAAGCAGCGTGAATGTGCAGGCACCCTCTTTAATTGGCGTGTTTTTTATGCTTAGGGTAATGTTGTGGAGGTGTCGGTGGCTGAATTCAAATACTGGAGACTCAACTGGAAGTTAATTAACCTGGCAGAAGCGCTCCATCACTCAACCACGGCGCCCCAGAGCTGTCATTCAAGAGCACGGCTCTCCAGGCAGCCATTACTGAGGTATATCGATCGCCACGGTGACAAGGTAGTGCACCAAATGGGAGTGGGCAGAGATGCAGGTTTTGTGTGTGCGTGTGAGCATAGGCGCAGATTTTTTTTGGGGGGGAAGCATGGGACATGTCCCGCCCAATATTTAGAAGAGGTAGATTTGTCCACCTCAAAAAATATGGACAATTCACTCTCCAAAAGAAGTAAAAATAATCGTTCAGGGGGTTCAAAGCATGTACAAAAAACAAGAAGTGTGCAACATCAGGGGGTTAAAGAAAACAACAGGAGCATGCAAAATAAAGATAGATTTATGTAGACTTTTAAAAAGGTTTTATTCTCTACAGATTTGTTGTTGAGATGTACAGGATTCCTAAAAAAGCATCCCCAAACACGTGTGATGTTTTGAACAATACAGGACACTACACCATAAATTCATGCAGGTGCAAATTGTTGGTATCCGATGCTGAGAGCCACTGACCAAGCGTCACTATTTTATGATTTGGGAGTGAGAACAGGTTGGAACGTCACACAAAAGCCTGCAGCTGCAGAAAGAACCTCCGCTGTGTTCCACAAACACAAATTAAAATGCATGTAAATACCTCAGCGGCAAAGCCAGTTGATTGCATTCCCCTCCCTGGGTAGCTGGAGCTTTAATAGATGAATATGAAATCTTCAGAGTCAATATATCCATGCACTTAAGTGTTGAGAAAGCGATGTAGCAGTAATGGCTTGCAGAAAATCCCCCTTCAATGTCTTTTACTTTGGAAAATACAGTATTGCCCCTCAACTCACATCCTCGGCCTCCTCAATCGTTCTTTTCCACATCACTTGTTGTCCATGTAAATGAAGTGATTCAGAGGTGAAGGCAGCAAAGGATTATGGGTCTCAACTGAATTTTGATATTCCCTGCCACAACATGGGCCTACAAAAATATTCTACAACATGCATGCCTGGTATTAATGAATCCAAAGTGTGCTAGAATTACTTTTGCCATCAAGCTTCCTAACAGCAGGTTATTTGTCATAACCAGAGATTTAAAAATACCTAAATATATAAATATGTAATATAATTTATCCAAGGCTGGATTAACACGGTAAGTGGTCCCAGAGTCAAATGGAGCTGTGTGCTCCGTTTTTATCCCCAATTCCTCCCACTCTGATTGTGTTTATGTCGAGCACAATATCAGGCACAGCAGTCCTCCCATGAGAGCTCTATTATATTTCACCCAGACCCCCCAAAAACAAACCCAACATGTGGTCCTATACTGTGACCCCCCCTGGTTTACATGTTCACTGCGAGGAACACCTAAAGCTCGCATGGTTATACTCGCACGTGACACCGTAGATGGTGCGTGCTAGATGGGCGCATAGTGACAACAATTCAGCAGTGCACGACCACGCGCCGCGACAGTTTGCAGAGCCTTGGCGCACATCGCACTGGGAACACCGCGGCTACCATAAACCTCACCTCATGACTCAACGAAAACCCAGACTGTTTGCTGTCCTGGCTCCTAAATGGTGGAATAAGCCCCCGTTTGTCATTGGGACATCTGGAAACCAACACATCTACACATCTTCCGTCGCAGGCTAAAAACTTTGGCTAAAAACTTTGGCTAAAAACTTTGGCTAAAAACTTTGGCTAAGAAAATGATGGTTTAAACCAAAAGCGCCATCTAGTGGGCTCATTAAATAAATAAAATGGTTCATGAAGCTTCATTTGGCCATCACTAGAGATTTGTGATTAGCAGAAATATTTATTTTGGAGACACATACAGGCTGGTGGCCTGTTTTATATATTTATTTGTGCTGGTTTCAATTGGAAATTATGTTATTTTGCAATTTGCTGCACTAAAATTGGACTTTGATCCAGTCATTTGTATGAGCTTTATTTGTGTGTAATGGCTGGCCAGTTTGCCTAGAAATCTAGACGCACCCTAGGGGGGTCTAGGCACTCTCCGTTGGCTTGTGAGCTGGAAAAACCAAACTCTAGTCAGGCCAATCACATCGTGTATAGAGTCGGTGGGCGGGCTTATGGCTGCTTCTGCTGGGAACAGCGGACTTCTGGAAGACTTGAAGAAAAGAACAAAGAACGGCACTGAAATCATTCTTAAAAAAGGAAGATGTGTTCGGAGTTTTGCCGACCGGATACGGCAAAAGTTTAATCTATCAACTAGCTCTGCTACCTTCTTCGTTGCTCTGCCTGGTTGTAGCGCTATCTATTACGTGCAGAGGGAATTTGAAAGACAACCGTTTATCCCGCCCCTCACATTGAGCTCTGTCAATGGTGAGTTCCCAGACCCAACATCTGGATGTGGGTCTGGCTTGTCAGGCTACTGGCCAGCAGGACCTTGGTGATGGAGCAGCTGGCCTTGTTTCTGTTCACTTTGACTTTTTTTTTCATCACAACATCAAACAGATAGAATAGAAATAAATAGAATACACTTCATTGTCCTAGAGGGAAAATTTGTCTTGAGCATAGTGCTACAATCTGGTGCTTCACAACACAAACATTTAACAGAGAACCCTCTCTAAAATCAACATAAAAACATAAACAAAAGATCATAAGATCAACAAAGCATCTTAGGACATAAAGGAAGGACACATATGAATGTACAGACAATACGACATCTTAAAAAGTGACTGTAATGCCGTTGAATTAAAATATTTTACAGTCGACAGTGTGAAATGAGAAAGCAAAGAAAGAAGTCTATGGAGTTTTATAATTGAATGAAAAGAGTTAATGGCATAAATACTCTACAGTGCCTGAGTGATACTATACGGAATACCAAACCAATGCTGCAAAATGATTCAGGTAATGTCTCCACTGTGGCAGACAAAATGACAAAAAATTTAAGTGACACAAATGTCGAAAAACTGGCAAGACTATCAGGGAGGAAAAGGGCACAAAATGACTATAAAAATGTCAAAAAAAATAGTATGTTACAAGGGTTTAACATTTTTACATGTTTCTCCAAAATAATGTACAGATTTTGACTTTACAGGATTCTGGTTGCAGTGTAATTACATTGCTGAATGTGGCTGTGTGACTGCTGAGCAGATGTACGGCCATCTTGTGTGCTGTTGTACGGTGGCTCCCATCCAACTACACAACCCCTTCTCTAATGGCACGTACGTAATAAACGTCAATGCTTTCTGCTTTCTGCTGAGTGGACGTTTCCATTTGAAAAACACGGAAAAGGATGAAGATGGAGTCGGCCTTTTAAGCATTTTTGCCTAGTCAAAGAAATTGCAGCCAGATCATTGTTTGTATGACTGTTTCTCATGTTTTTGAGTAAGGGAATCAGGTGAAATTCATGTTCAAAGTTTTGGTAGAAGAGGAAAAGTCAAAGGTGTGCCAACAAACAGTACAATGACAGATTCCCAG
Organism: Perca flavescens; assembly: GCF_004354835.1. NCBI lineage: Eukaryota > Metazoa > Chordata > Actinopteri > Perciformes > Percidae > Perca > Perca flavescens. The sequence continues at coordinate 18,464,245 of NC_041354.1, forward strand.
CCCAGTAAAAGCATCTGAAGCAGAATATTAAAATCATTTTTGGGCTTGGAGCCAATTGGGCTCAATATTAGCAAAATCTTCAGCTGCTTGTCAACCATCTGATTGAAATTTAATTAAAGCCTTCAGAGGGTCCATATTTCATTAGGTTGAAAAGTCTTTGGAGTTTTATAATTGAATAAAAATAATTAGTGGCAATAATACTCAGTGCATGCAGGATATTATACAGAACCATGAACCAATGATGTGGATAATGGCTAGCAACTATTGTCAAAAAAAGAACCAAAAATGTCGATGAAAGCATAGAAAATGTCTGTAAAAATACTTGAAATAAAAGCATGTGTTAGCTGGATTGAAAAATCTGTTACTGCGCAAAAGATCCATGAAAAGTGTCATCACAATGAAAATAGTGGTAAACAAATATATATATATATATATATATATATATATATATATATATATATATTTGTTTACCACTATTTTCATAGTGGCAACAACACACTACAGTATATATATATATATATACTGTAGCGTGTAGTTGGAAAACAGAGGAGAGAGTGAGTCTCCCTCTGATGGAAACCATAGCATATAGGACGTGGAGGTCAGTGCCGGATGATATTTTGCCCTACCGCTGGCTTGCCAGATGAAACAGCACGGATGATTAATGTGGCTGGCTGGATGGCAGCAGTGCAGGGAGCCGTACGTTCTCCGGTCCCGGCAGACATCGCCGAAATTGGGTTACTCACAAAATGTAAAGGGTCCGTCTCAGACTAACAAATTTAATCATGGCCTTCCTCCTCTGCAGGTTGTTTTAATACTGCTAGATTACAGAGGACTCTCATCTCTCCGGGCCTCTTTACGGGAGACGCAGATGTAGTCCTGTCGATGTTTCTGTCACAGAAACACAAAGCATTATGGGAGATGCAGATGTAGTCCTGTTGATGTTTCCGCAGCACAAACCGTATTCTCTGAGGAGCGGTGGAGTTGTTGTTGTGGCCAGTTTGGAACATAAATCACAAGTTTTAAAGGCACAAAACATGAAAAAAATGGCAGTCTAACTACCAAAAGTTCTGATCTCTAATGACTAGAATATTTCAAGACAACAATGGAACTTATTCACAATACTTGTTAGGATACATTTATTGTTGAGAAAGAAGAAACATAATGCAAACATCACATAATAGACGATGCAATTTTGTCCAAAGAGATGTCAGTATAAGCGACACAAAAGTTGAAAGATACTTCTAAATAAAAAGTGTAAACACAAAGCGATTAACTGTCTTAAAAACACGACAAAAAACGTCCAAAAAAAGCAACTAACGTAGAAAAAAACAGAAAATTTCCAAAAAAGGGTGAAAAAACATAAAATTGTCCAAAAGAATGTCGGAAAAAGCAACAAAAACATGGAAAAAAAGCGTCAAATGGATAAACAAATGTGAAAAAACTGTCTAAAAAACAAAAATGTAAAAAGGGGTAAATGCAAAAAGTGACAAAAACGTGGAATAAAACGTAAAAAAAAAAGTTGAAAAACGTAAACAAACGATAAAATTGTCAAAAAAAGGGAGTGGGTCAGAAGCATTGAATAAAGTGTCAAAAAGGTAAACAAAAAGCGTCAAAAAATGTCCAAAAATAAAGTAAAAAAATGTCAGTAAAAGCATCCAAAAGGTTGAAAAGTGCTGAGTTTCTGAATAAAAGGGTAAAGGTACTTTGGAGCTTTTCTGTTCCTCTCCCTGCTCATAGGAACATGGCAGAGAACGTCTTATCACATGAGGAACCGTGCTGCCGCTATTCTTTCCCCATTCGCTGTGAAATCCACTCAGTTGTTGATCCTTTAAGTCGACTTGGTTTCTGCCACTGTTAACGCCGTCTGCCGTTACAGTTATATAGCAAATACCGTTATAATCCAATTTCCAGAGGGTAGCGGCGACTTTAATGCCTCAGAAACAAGCAGCGTGCAGCTGAGGAACACTGAAACGTTGACTCCTGTTTAGGATTTCATCAGGGAAAACTGCTGGGAGAAATCAATAAACACCATGATCATTTCACACCACAGAGTGGTTTCCCTAGGAGAAGAGGAACAAGACACACCTTTAAAGAGTGTACTTTGATTAATTTAGCATCTTTTTGTGGTCGTTTTGCCTCTATTTCTAGTCTTTTTGCATGTTTTTGTGATTGTTTTGTCAACCTGGACACTGTTTTCCTATGTTTCTGGGTCTAAATGTCAGATGGGAACAACACTCTTTGACATTGATCCAGTATTGAGCAAGAAACAAGCTGCAATGTAACCCTATAGGACAAATGGTAGTGTTACTGTACTGTTTATTTACATGTAAATGATGTTCGCTGTGTGTCGGAGCATGTTGTGACACCTCCTGTCTGCATGCTAAATGTCCTTGTGTTTGTGTTTGAATGAGAGAGAGATTGTAAAGGTAGAAAAGGTGCTAACGTTACATAAATGTGGTCCGTCTACCGTTTAACACGTTACTGTGGGAGACGAGTGGGTGGACGGGTGAGTTTTTCAGTGTCACATCATTTTATTCACATAAATTTGATTGAATACATCGCTTTATTTCATCAATGTAGTCTTTATAATGTTTGCATTGACTACCTGAATTCTACATAGTTTAGTTCGAGACTCGGAGTAGACGTAGAAGGGATTATTAATAATGTGTTTGAGAGGTTTTATTCAAGCTGACATTATTTACAAAACAAGAATATATAATGGCAGCTGCTCGGCTTTACAAAGTGGGAAGACTTTCTGCATCGCCGCTCGTAAGCAACGCTTGTAGTAACAAGGGCCCGAAACGTTGATTTATAAAAACTTGAACCTTAAAAAGAACAAAAGCAAAGCAAACTGAAAAAACTATTTTACTTTGCAACATTCTGCATTACAAAGGTGATAACAGCAAAAAACGGTCTATAAAACATGCTCAACCAACAGAGCTCAGTCTTTAAAGGTTGTACACAACAGTTAACCTGTCTATTATTTCCTATTCATGCTAAAATATATTTGCACTGGCAGAACCAGCAGCATCGGCTATACAGTGAACAGCACTGTTAATTCATTTTTCATTTTATGTCAACTTTGAGAGGTCAAAACCAAGACAAGACCGAGACTTTGAGGGGTCTAGACCGAGACTTTGAGGGGTCTAGACCGAGACTTTGAGGGGTCTAGACCGAGACTTTGAGGGGTCTAGACCGAGACTTTGAGGGGTCTAGACCGAGACTTTGAGGGGTTGAGATATCAGGCTACAGATAAAAAACAAAAACGCAGAAAATAGCGGCAAAAATGTCCAGTCAGTATTACTGTGTACAGTGCAGGTGAGCTGCCTGTTTTTAACGTTTCAAATGATTTAAACAAAACCATGTTTGGAAAAAAATGACGTGTTCCATTGGGCGCGGGGCCCAGCACCCCTGAATCTGGTGAATCTGATGAAACACTGTGTGAGCGCCAGTCACAGCTGATCTGAGCTGCAACAGCTTTCTGCTTAAAATGCAAAGTAGCTCTAATGTTAACAAATGAGCTGCCAGCCGCCGCACACACACCGGGCCTGAAACGCATGAATCATAATCAATCAATCCGTCAATCAATCATTGATCCAGGCGGTTAGAGCCGCCGGGAGGGTGGGGTGGTAAATGAGTCCCACTGGGACGCTGTGAATCTGCCCAGCAGGAATAGTAACCCTCCAGTCGTGTGAAGTCGTCACAGTTCCTCCACCTGTCGTCTTCCCTCAGAGACCTGTGTGTCTAATTCTGCCGTCGACTCTTTCAACATTTTTGTCACCTTTTTCAATGCCTTTTCTCAAAATGTTTACGTCATTCACTGGGTTTTTGTCCCATTTTCAGTTGCCTTTTTCACTGTTTTGGTCACAGTTTTAGTTGCCTTTTCCAGGTTTGTAGTCAGTGTTCTTGTCCCCTTTTCCGTCACCTACTTACAGTATTGCCTTTTACAACATTTTCGTTGCCCTTTTCATCACATTTTTCATTGCATTTTTGTAGCCTTTTCCAGGGTTTAGTCTGTTTTTCTCACCGTTTCCATCACCTTTTCAGTCGCAATTTAAGTGTTTTCATTGCCTTTTTCGTGGCCTTTTTTGTGACATCTGTTGTTGCTTTAGATTGGCCATGTGTGGACAGAATAAAGAGTGACTCAGCGTAAAAACAGCAACAGACTGCGTGACTGATCTTCAGAAATAATCTCCTTAATTCTCCATTCTCTCCACCGGGCCAGGTGACGCTTTATATGAAGAGTTGTTTCATCGGGAGGCAGCAACAGGGGGCTAATATAATCGACTCGACACTCGCCATGTCAACAGTCTCCTTGTCTCCTTCTACATCTTCCAGTACGTGGTGCTTTGTGTGCAAATTCTCACTCTGTTCGTTGCCCTGACAACAACTAAAAAAAGGCAAGGGCAACACTTGTTTAACGGCGCTGTTGCCACAGAATATGAATATTTCTGTTCTCTAGTGATTTTATTTTTTGTTATATGAAATAGAAAATGAACTTCTACCCTTGTTTGGGTTCTTCCCTACAACGTCCCGATTTACTGTTGTTTAAAAAATACTTCAAACTAGGGTTAGGACCTAGGGTTTTTAAATCCTTTTTTTAAACATAAAACCGCCCCGAAATCACCATCACAAAACCCACCAGACTCCATGTATGACTCCCCTCCCCGTCACCGAGGTTCTTCAGGGTCAGCCACTGCACGTGTCGAAGACGGCATGGCCTCTCGCGCCGCAACGCCGCAGTTGCAGGCGACCGTGTAGTGTCGGCTGCCGCAGTCCCACTGGCGAGAGTGGACCTCGAACTCCCTGACGATGCTCCGGTAAAGAACAAAGGTGCTGGTCTGGTGGTTTTCATATCGCCTGCACACAGCAGATTGACAGAAGCTCATAAAGATATGTCAATATCTGAGTTAATCTGGTGTTTTATAAGGCCTAGCTTTTATACGCCTGCTGATAACTGAGTTTAAGAGGTAAATTAGGCCTACTTTCAGGGTTACTTTGGGCGGGGGGTTCAGCCTGGACCCTATTTTCCTGTTTTTGTGTCTAAGTGACTGATCTTTGACATTGGTCCAGTAGTAGGCGAGATGAAACAAGCTACAATGTAAGTTATCAGGCAATTGCGCACCTTCAATTTACGTACACAAAAGTGCTGACAGACTCAGATTATTATTCTAAGTGTCTGACAACATTATGGAAAGGATCCCTACAGAGATAGACCTATCTGTTAAAGAGTAAGATCCTTTTTTTCAACATAAAAACATCTACAAAATTGCTATCGCTAAACTCCACCAGACTCCATGTAAATAATCAGGACTTTTATCATCGTAAAACACACTTCATTCAAAGTGGACAGAAACTAAATAAAACTATCAAAAGCCGTCTTGTTTCATCTTTCCACTGTTCCAACAATCACCACTCTGGTTTGGTTGAAATAAACTCTTAATTCACCCATTTACATGTGGAGATATGCTGGCTCTATACACGCTAAAAGTCCTGATTATTTACATGGAGTCTGGTGGAGTTTGGTGATGGGGATTTTGGGGCTGTTTCATGTTAAACTAAAAGGATCTTACTCTTTAACTAAAAGGTCTATCTCTGTAGGGATCCTTTTCATAATGTTGTCAGACATTTAGAATAATAATCTGAGTCTGTCAGTGGCCAAACAAGAACTTTCAGTGGACGCTAACTGATGCTGAACATTAGTCCTGTAGGGTTACATTACAGCTTGTTTCACGGCTGCCCGTTAGTTAAAAAAAAATATGTTTATTCTTCTTTTTGGATCATTTCCATTCTGGGCGGGGGTGCTTTTAATGCCAGGAACCTTGAGAAGAACTGATAAAAGTGTATCAAAGTTTTAACGTCTACATCAGCCAGTCTCGGCACAAACTACGCGGTTACGTCTCGGCAAATTTGCAATCCAAACACTAGCTGACCTGAGACCCGCTGCCAGTTACCAAAGTGATTGCTTGAAAGGCAACAAGGAAGCTGTTTCTCCAGACGCCCGCGGCGCCCCGTGATGGATTATGGGTTCTGAATTTACAAAGACATCTGTCATAGCGATATCTGAGAGAGTTTCAGACACAGCAGGAGTCTAGGAGACGCTGAGTGGGATTGGTTTCTAATTATACGGAAGGTCTCGAGACACTCGGGTGTGAAAGGTTTTAGAAGTAAGAAATTGGAAATGGATCAGAATAATGTTGACATATGCAGTGGAGTAACTTAAAGGGAACCTTTTATATACTGTTTCCTTTCTTTGCCTTTTTCTGTTTTCTCTTGCATTTTTCGGCGCTTTTTTCGCGGCCTTTTCAACATTTTGCTTTTTGGGTTTTTTTATCGCCTTTTTCAACATTTTGCTAAAATAGAGCTGAAATAAAAATCAGATGAAGACCTTTGAGTGATAAGTTTGAGAACCCCTGATGTATTGATTAACTGTTTTTAAGTTTAACAATTTGAAACTCCTTTTATAGTCCATCCATCCATCTTCGTCCGCTTATCCGGTGTCGGGTCGCGGGGGAAGCATATAGTTCCTCTATGAAATAATGGATTAATGAATGAATTTGAAAACCAATTTATTAATTCCTGCTTTAATGTACAATTACATATTAAATAAAGAAATGTTTCGATCTGCTCTAGCAGATGGCGGGGTAACGGAGAGAGAGAGGGTGTCTGCTGCTCTTGTGAACATGCATGGCTATCTGCCGCTGCTGTCCGAGTTGATGATGGTCAACCTTTTAAACTCGCCGCGTGACCATGGCAACAACAGAAACCACAGTGAGGAAACGGTGTAGGAGCAAATGTGTTTCGTGGTTCTGTTCAGGGACTTAAAAGCACCAAGGGAACTAGAGCTGCAAAGATTCATGGATTAGTTATCAACTTTTAAATTAATCTCCAACTATTTAAATAATCATTTTTTATGTAAAAACAGTGAAACTTGTGTGATATCAGCTTGTTAAATGTGAATGTTTTCTAGTTTCTTCTCTCCTCTGTGACATGAAGTGGAAAGTCTTTTGTGAAAGGTTTTTCACAATTGTTTTGACATTTTTGTTGCTTTTTTCCAACATCTTTGTTGCCTTTTTGTGTGACGTTTGTGATGCTTTTTGGCCAAAACCCATTACAACTACATACCCCTTAAGAACTTAACCCATGTGCTGTCACAAGTTACAGTGATATGAAAAAGTTTAGGGACACCTCTGAGGCTGCATAATAATTTGTCACAGAAAAGTATCACAGTGGCATGCCATTCATTTTCTAATAAAAGCTGAGTACTGGGGTATTTTCCAGAGAAAGATTTTTAATGTAGAGATATTAAGTTGTATGAAATTAAATCTGATGTAAAAAATAGGCTATGCAAAAATGTGGGCAGAGTGGGCACCCTTGATTTGAATACCTGTTACTACTTAGCACTGATTAATTGGAACACACAATTGGTTTGGTGAGCTCATTAAGCCTTGAACTCCATAGACAGGTGCATCCAATCATGAGAAAAGGTATTTAAGGTGGCCAATTGCAAGTTGTTGTTCTCTTTGACTCTCCTCTTAAGAGTGGTAACACGGGGGCCTCAGAACAAGGCTACAAAAAGCTATCGCAGAGATGAAAGCTATCAGTGTCCACTGTGAGGAACATAGTGAGCAAATGGAAGACCACAGGCACAGTTCTTGTTAAGGCCAGAAGTGGCAGGCCAAGTAAAATATCGTAGAGCCAAAGGCGAAGGATGATGAGAACGGTCATAAACAGCCCACAGACCACCTCCAAAGACCTACAACATCATCTTGCTGCAGATGGTGTCACTGTGCATCGTTCAACAATTCAGCGCACTTTGCACAAGGAGAAGCTGTACGGGAGAGTGATGCGGAAGAAGCCTTTTCTGCATACACGCCACAAACAGAGTCGCTTGAGGTATGCAAACGCACATTTGGACAAGCCAGCTTCATTTTGGAATAAGGTGTTGTGGACTGATGAAATAGAGATTGAGTCATTTGGTCATAAAGGGGCGTTATTCATGGCGGCAAAAGAACACAGTGTTCCAAGAAATACACTTGCTACCCACAGTAAAATTTGGTGGAGGTTCCATCATGCTGTGGGGCTGTGTGGCCAGTGCCGGTACTGGGAATCTTGGTAAATTTGAGGGTTGCATGGATTCAACTCAATATCAGCAGATTCTTGAGAATAATGTTGAAGAATCAGTCACAAAGTTGACCGGGGCTGGATATTTCAACAAGACAACAACCCAAAACACTGCTCAAAATCTACTCGGGCATTTATGCAGAGGAACAAGTACAATGTTCTGGAATGGCCATCCCAGTCCCCAGACCTGAATATCACTGAAAATCTGTGGGATGATTTGAAGCGGGATGTCCATGCTCGGCAACCATTAAACCTAACTGAACTGGAGATGTTTTGTAAGGAGGAATGGTCCAAAATACCTTCATCCAGAATCCAGACATTCATTAGAGGCTATAGGAAGCAACTAGAGGCTGTTATCTTTGCAAAAGGAGACTACTAAATCTTGATGTGATTTTTCTGTTGGGGTACCCAAATTTATGCACCGGTCTAATTTTGTTTTGATGCATATTGCACATTTTCTGTTAATCCAGTAAACCTCATTTCACTACTGAAATATTACTGTGTCCATCAGTTATTTGATAGATCAAAATCTAATTGCTGATCCAAACACCCAATTATTTATTGGGGTGCCCAAACTTTTTCATACGACTGTATTGTCAAAATGAAAAAAACAATGGATGCAAACTTTGCGCACAGATATGGAAATACTCTATTTTTTTTCCGTATCCCTAACCGCTGACCCTGGGCTCCGTAGACGCTCACTTCCGTTGTGCCTAAAACAAAATGAGTTCTGTTGAGGCTTCTGCGTTTGCATTAAGGCTTTTAGATTCATGTTTAACCATCTTAGCCACAGTACAAACCTCTTGAAATGTTCAAGAGAAATGTCTGCAGATGAAAACAGCAGAGAGGGTGTGCTCTCCAACCTCCCCCATCCACAGCACTGACAACGTTGGCTAAATGGGCCGGTTAACCACCCGTCTGCAGAGACTGACAGCTTTAAGTGAACAGAACCAAGTCAGCATATCTGATAATTTGGCAATTGTCGAAGTGTGTGTGTGTGTGTGTGTGTGTGTGTGTGATGGAAGGATAGATAAAAGGGTTAGCAATGGAGGTGTTGAAGATCCCGACCTCCTCCTTCTCCTCGTCTTTATGTCTTGTCAATTCCTGGCGAGGGGCCATTCCTCATTTCATCGTTTTCATCATCTCTCTTGACCTTTTCTGTTGGGTGGCCTCCCTCAGCACCACATCGCCTTTGTTCCCCAAGAACGCTGCCAACTCTGGCTCAAACTTCCCTTCCCCTCTCTCGCTACCCCCACAGATGAAGTGTCAGATGTTGTAAGTGTCAGACGCAGGCAGCTCTCTCAGTGTCATCCACCCGTTAATTTAAAAATGGCTCTCGGTGGCTTACAATCCTGTCCTTGACTTCTCTAATGCGACATCTGCAGGGCCAATTCTGTGGCAGCGACAGTTTGACACACCGTTCAGCTGTTCAGCGGCGAGGTGTGCACGTCACGTATCAGGACTGATCAGACGCAATGAATCCTGCAGGAATATACAGTTGAATGTGTTTGTTTGTCATTTAGATTGGTTGTTAAGAGCTCAATGTCCGGCGATTCATAGAAAATGTTTAAGATCTTTAATTGGGCTGGCACTGGCCATGGATGTGCTTTCACTGAGAACCCTCTCATTCTTATCCAAAACTGTAGCTTTAATACCATTTTGGACTACAATAAAACTGAGCTAATTCTATCATTATGAAACCTGTTGATTACAGGGTTAATGTACAATGTGTCATACACCGCACATACCAAAACATGTCGACAAGGAACAATGTTTGGACCTGAGTCGTCAGACATTGTCTGGAAAAGGGCTTAGCTCGTCAGCTACATTTCATCAACTAACCATGCCAGTAACCAAGCTTCCTACACTGCCCAAATCTTATTATCAACTGTCTCCTATGTCACGCTCCGGTCATGTTGTTAGTTGTCTTTCACATTCTTACTTTGCTCACTTCCTGTTTTATTTTGATACTCACTGTTTGTTTGTGTTGCAGGTCACTTTCCTTCCAGTCTTTGTCTGCCTTCCCGCCTTGTCTGATCACCCTTATGTCCTGCACCTGTGTCTAATTGTCTCCACTCCTCCCTCATGTGTATATAATCACTCCTTTTGCCTTTCGTTCGCTGCCAGAAGGTCTTGTACCCTTGTGTCTTGCGTACCAGCCTTTTTTCCCCTGTGGTTTTTTCGGACCATTTCTGCCTGTTTTTGACCAAAGTCTCTGCCTAGTGTTTTTGGAAACCCGTGCATGATTTGTACCGCTTTTGTACAATAAATCCCCTTTTGTGACTTTAACTGCGTGTCTGAGTCCTGCATTCTCAGAGTCCCATGTTTGCCCCAGTAGTTTGCCTCATATATTAAGAAAGAAATGAGAAATACTGGTACTCTTTTCGTGAGCATTTCATTAGGTCCAACATTACCTCATCTTTGGATCTCAGCAGACGATCCAGGCAGCACTGTAATGACCTGCTTTAATGACATGGCTCTTGTATCCACTTAAATTACCTTACAAAGATTCTCCTGCTCCTGCTGTCTCTTGCTGCTTGGCAGTTCTTCATTTCACAGAAATTATTCATGAACCTTCCTGATGTACAGTAATAACTCCTTCAAACCTTTGTGGATTATCATTTTGTTGCAAGGGACTATAAACTAATTTCTAGAAGGGCACTAGGAAGTAGGAAAATTTGAATGGTAATTCGTACAGTGTTTGGTGAACACAGTTTTCACAGAGACACCTAATTGTCATGTTTCATTGAAGCATTTAGATTGGTTGCTATTTTAGAAATGAGAATTATTCTACTCAAGTGTACTGCTTTCTTTTTTTTTTTTTTTTTTTTTTTTTTTTTTTTTTTTACAATTTCAATGCTTATTTGCCGGTTTGTTAATGTTTTTTAGATGCTTTTTTGATGCGTTTCTTGATGCTTTTGCCATTCTTTTTAAAACTTTTTTAATGCTTTTTGGATGCTTTTAAATAGCTGACTGCTATGGAATCAGCTAATGGGTATCCTTTTAATAAACAAACAATTTTATGATGATTTTGCCTTTTTTTTTTTTTTTATGCTACAGAAGCTTTTGGCACTTTTTTTACGCTTTAACCCTTGATCTATTCAGGGTCATCCCTTCAAGATATATGAATGAATATAAATATATCCAAGACACATGTAACTACCTTAAAATCATGTTGCAGGGATGGGCTGCTTGAATGAATGACATGTAGAGAAACCAGTACCTGAAATGGGCCAGTACCAAATATCAATACTTCAGATTTTTGTCCACATGAGTACCCTTACTTCTTCTTAACAATATTAATATATAAAAGGCTGATATTCATACCAAATAGGCTATATATCATGATTTATTACGAAAGAACGAGATCCAGGGTACAAGCGGCTGAAATGGGTTTCCTCAGGAGGGTGGCTGGCGTCTCCCTTAGAGATAGGGTGAGAAGCTCAGTCATCCGTGAGGAGCTCAGAGTAGAGCCGCTGCTCCTTCGCGCCGAAAGGAGCCAGTTGAGGTGGTTCGGGCATCTGGTAAGGATGCCCCCTGGGCGCCTCCCTAGGGAGGTGTTCCAGGCCCGTCCAGCCTCGGGGAAGACCCAGGACTAGGTGGAGGGATTATATCTCCAACCTGGCCTGGGAACGCCTCGGGATCCCCCAGTCAGAGCTGGTTAATGTGGCTCGGGAAAGGGAAGTTTGGGGTCCCCTGCTGGAGTTGCTCCCCCGCGCGACCCGACACCGGATAAGTGGAAGAAGATGGATGGATAGATATTCAAGATCTGAGCCAGTGCCTTTATCAAGGCCACTGACTGGATAACCCAATCTACATGTTTTGATGGTAGGGGAAACCAGAGCACTGTTACAGCTAAAAACTGACCTAAGGGTTCCCAGTGTAAAGTGTGGATTCCCCAGGCCAGCAGACAGCAGCTTCACTACTGAGTCCTGCAGGTTGTTGTTACTCAGATCAGTCAGGATCTCAGTCTTGTTGAAGTCCAGAGGAAGTCAACACTCATCCAGATGAACACAACTTGGAAATCTTCAAACCTGCAGATTCCTACTTCTTTGGTTTCACTAAAGAAGCAATCAATGTGTTCCGCAAGGCTGTATTTTATTTTTTTGTAATCTTTCAGCACATTCAGCTCTCTGAAAGCGAATGGAAATATGAACTAGATGTCCTGGTTGGCTTTGTCTTCAGCCCAGTCCAGAGTGAACTTCTGTGTTAAGACTGTTTAACCACTTCCATTGTCATCACTGTTCTGATTGGTTCTTCTCTTCCCGGTGGGGCTTTAAACATAGACCGTATACACTGTGAGCAGAATTATTAGGCAAATTAGTATTTGGCCCATATCATAATTTGTATGCATTTTTCCTTTCCATTCCAACTCCAAGCTATATAAACTTGAATGCTTATTGGAGTTAAGCATTTCAGGTGATGTGTTTTTGTGTAATGAGGGACGGTGTGGCTTAAGGACATCAACACCCTATATCAAGGTGTGCATAATTATTAGGCAGCTTCTTCTCCTCAGGCAAAATAGGCAGAAAAAGAGATTTAACTGACTCCAAAAAGACAAAAATTGTAAAGAGTCTTTCAGAGGGATGCAGCACTCTTGAAATTGCTAAAATATTGGGGCGTGATCACAGAACTATCAAACGTTTTGTAGCAAATACTCAAAAGAGTCGCAAGAAACGTGTTTAGAAAAAAAATGCAAATTAACTGCCAAAGATTTGAGGAGAATCAAACGTGAAGCTACCAGGAACCCATTATCGCCCAGTGCTGTCATATTCCAGAACTGCAACCTACCTGGAGTGCCCAGAAATACAAGGTGTTCAGTGCTCAGAGAAATGGCCAAGGTAAGGAAGGCTGAAATCCGACCACCACTGAACAAGAAACATAAGTTGAAACGTCAAGACTGGGCTAGGAAATATCTGAAGACAGATTTTTCAAAGGTTTTATGGACTGATGAGATGAGTGACTCTTGACGGACCAGATGGATAGGCCCGTGGCTGGATCAGTAATGGGCATAGAGCTCCACTGCGACTCAGACGACAGCAAGGTGAAGGTGGGGTGATGGTATGGGCTGGCATTATTAAAGATGAGCTAGTTGGACCTTTTCGGGTTGAAAATGGAGTCAAAATGAACTCCCAAACCTACTGCCAGGTTTTAGAAGGTACATTCTTCAAGCAGTGGTACAGGAAAAAGTCTGCATCTTTCAAGAAGACCATGATTTTTATGCAGGACAATGCTCCATCACATGCATCGAAGTACTCCACTGCGTGGCTAGCCAGCAAAGGCCTCAAAGATGACAGAATAATGACATGGCCCCTTCCTCACATGATCTAAACCCTATTGAGAACTTGTGGGCCCTTCTTAAACGGAAGATTTACGCTGAAGGAAAACAGTACAGCTCTCTGAACAGTGTATGGGAGGCTGTGGTGGCTGCTGCACAAAAAGTTGATCATCAACAGATCAAGAAACTGACAGACTCCATGAATGGAAGGCTTATAACTGTTATTGAAAAGAAGGGTGGCTATATTGGTCACTGATTGGTTTTTGTTTTTTTTCAGAAAAGTTTCAATTGAGTTGTTTGTTGATTATTCTCACTTTAACAGATGAAAATAAACAATTGAGATGGTAACATTTTCATTTTTCATTTAGCTGCATAATAATTCTGCACACATAGAGTTGCCTAATAATTCTGCACACATAGGTTTTCTCATTAGAAAGCCAAAATCTCACTTTTACTTCCTTAAATATTCAGGATTGAGGTTTATTAACATTTTGTATTGACTGTGAGCGCTGTAGTTGTTCAATAATAAAATTAATCCTCAAAAATACAACATGCCTAATAATTCTGTACACAGTATATAAGAATGGGCCAACAGATTCCGTGTCTCTGGACGGAGACCAGTGAAGGATATTAGAAGCTCTTTTCCGGTGAGTGCTGAGCGTTACTGAGCCTCAACTGAGAGAGACGACGTAAATGTGACGTGAGCAACCTGTCAGAAAGTTGGAAGTCTTCTGGTAGCTGTGACAAGAGAAATCTCAATCATTCCCAATCTTACAGAGATGGAGATATATGTAAGGAGATAACATGGGCACAGGCTCATTATTGCTAACTAAAATGCTAGTTAACATTAGTAATTAAACCTAAACAGCTCATGTAAGTCCAAACTGCCTGCAAGCTTCTCCTGTACTATACGGTAATTCCTCTACTATGCGACAGTAAATCTCGGGGTTATGAGATTTACTGCTACGGAGCCATAACGTGAGGTACAAGGTAATGGAACCTTTTATACACTGTAATGTTTCTTTAGAAATAAACAATGGACAAATTCAGATGTAAAGTTATTTGCTGTCAAAGTGACGTCAAAATGAATGGGAGTCAATGGAATGCTAACGGGAGGAGATCGCTTTGTAGAATCAAAATGGCGCCATAGGAGGTTTGAGTTCTGAAGCGAAGCTTACCCCCCTGGCTTTAAAGATGTCTTCATGTCCGATTGTTGATTCTGGTCTGTCTGGTTTTCTGGATGCTTTTTCAATCTGTCTAACCTCTTGTTCATCATTGACCTCTGCAGTCCCTCCCTTTGTGATGTAGATCTCTGTGTACATCTGATTCAGTAGGGTTGGGTTTCCTGCTTTAGCAATCCACTCAAACACACACTGGAACTTCCTCTGCAGGTTACATTTGAGTTTACGTTGGCTCACTGAAGCATTAGTTTCTAAATGAACAAAGAAATAAAACTGGTGAGTTGATGTTAAAATACATTCTGATAATCATAAACTTTTAAGACATCAAGATGGTTCATAGAAGCGGGAAATAGGGGTGCCGGAGGTGCTGCAGCACCCCCTGTTTAGTGCCCTATATTTAGATAAAGGGTACTACCTCTGTTGGTGCAGCAGCACCCCCTGTTGGCAAACTGCGATCAAACCCGGATTACCCAATGGGCATTAATCATTATGGTGATAATTATCCAATCAGAATAAAATAAAAGTTGTTTACAAAAAATGAAGTCTCGTGATTGTGTGTTTTATAAGTCAGTATGATGATTGGACAGGTAATGATTGGGAGAAGGCCACATGCACTGTGTAGATTGGCTAATGCTAAAGGTGGGTGGGCATAGAGCAGGTTGTTTACATCGCACTGATCCAAGATCAGCTTTCTAAGAACGAGTTGAGATTGAAAGAGTGGAATTAATTTGTAACTGATCCCCGGTCAGATTGGGTTGTATCAGCGAGTGAAAGTGTGGAAAAGGAAGAGGAAGAAGTGGCTGCTATAAAAAAAAAAAAATGTCTCGCGTATAAATAGCTTTTTTTAAAAGAGCTGGAAATGACGAAGAGGAGGATGTCGAGGAGCTAGCCAACGTTAGCTTGGAAGAATCGCTGCCTTTACCAGCTACACTCAGCCACAGCTAACGGTGGCTAACGTTAACTTTAGCGAAGTTGTTGTGGAAAAAGACAGAGATGAGGCCGGCGGTCATCAGCATTACAGAACAAGGTAACGGCCCCTCAGGTACCATCATCTCTGAAGGCCCTGCACTACGGGGACCGATTACAGAGACCGTCCGGGAGGAAGTTATACCCAGAGGGATATTAGCCTTTCAGAATCGGCGGCTAAATGTCCAGCATCTCGGAGGGGGGACGAGGCTGGCGGCAGAAAGACCCGCTCTCTCACTAACGAGGCACTGACCCGACATCTTCCCAACGGTGAAACGGTACCACGGGAGTGGGTTCTATATTCACTGTCCACCGGAGACATTTGTTGCGTTGCCTGTAAAGTGCTCCCAACACACAACATATGTTGGCTTTTGCAGTTTGTGAAGTAGCAGCTGACTAAGTGACTGTTATTTTACAACCTGCACTCAGCTGTGTTGTGTGATGGCATTGTTGTATCTTCAGTCAATCACGTTTCAGAATTACTATTGTGCTTTCTGCTTGGGTGATTTATAGTGAATACTATATCGCCATAGTCTTGAGCCATACAATGCTTTGGTGTAATTGGTTTAATTCATTGTAACATTGTCTTGTGATGTGTGAGTCAGATGGCAGTACTTGGTTTATTGAACTGGAAAGGCCTACTTGATGCCTGCTCAGCTGGACTAGTAATTTTTTATTCGATAGTGACAGTGGATAGACAGGAACGGGGGAGAGAAAGAGAGGGAATGACACGGAGCAAAGGGCCACAGGTCGGATTCAAACCCGGGCCGCTGCGAAGGACTCAGTCTACATGGGGCGCAAGCTCTTACTGGGGGAGTTAGAGGCCGCCCCAAGTCATTCATCTTTTGACCAGTAGTGATTTAGCATGTGATTTATGTATGCCTATTATAAAGAAACAAATGGGCTAGTCTGTAACTTTAGAATTTGTCACATACTTCGCTGTTCGTTGTTCTGAGTTCGCTGTGCAGTACGCACCGTACCATGTAGCCTACTTCATGGAGGGGAGGCAGAGGTAGAGTGGTCTGTCCAGAGTCTTCCCCCACCCTTCGACCCGACTCACCCGACAAATATTGACTTTCAAACAACAAACTGAGATAAATGATTACTTTTGATCGTCAGACTGGCGTCCACCTTTGAGGTCTATGACCTTGTCCCTAGACCAGACACTCTTGAAGGACACACAGCTGGGTTTAGGTCCAGGAGAGTCTGGTCTGTTCAACACAACACACATAACTTTGAGTGGGAATAATTATGTAGTGTTAGTGTCAGGAATCCTGGACAGTTACAGATCCTAATCACTGAAAAGCCTGCTGAAAACTATTTAGACTTTTGAATGTTTATTAACTGCTGCTGATATGACCAACCGCTCAAGGAGCTCTGTAGCCAACGTCACATGACCAGCTGGCAGTCGCCTAAATTCGTAGGAATCCTACTAATTGGTGTGCATGAATTATTGTACCATATCATATGAACCTGTTGATGGGAATATGTTTAACTGTTGAGTGTTAAAAAACAAAAGCACCTCAGCCAATTGGATCCATGCTGTCAGACCAGTTTAGACACTCCCTCCATTGTTCACTGATGACTTGAACTCAGATTACAATCAAAGTGCTGTTTGCTCCGTTTTAGAAACACTAACAACTTTATATGTAAATCTTTCTAAAATATTTGTTCTTCAACTCACAGAGGAGTTCTACAAATCTTAAATAGATATTTTGAATCTGCCAATAAAGAAAACTTTACTGTCCAGTTAAACAGTGACACAGCACAATGTGATCAAAGTAATCCTGATTATCAGACATTTACAGATTACTTTGGTCGGATTCTCACCTGCTGAACTCCCTTCAGGTCGATTTACAGACTCTTTTCACCATCAAGTGTCGAGAAAACACTGGGACAAACAAAGCTGTTCATTTCTTCCTCATCAGTCCCGGGTTCTGTGAGCGTCTGATCTGAGTGATCCTGTCACAACCTTATAACTTCAGTCCAAGTCTAAAAAAGCATCAGTGACGTCATAACCTGTCTGTTGTTTTTTTTATGATTCCCCCTTACATGCCTGAGGCAGTCAATGCTGTTGTTACAAACCTGTGTTGAGTGTTAACATTTACTAGTCTCAACGACTACTCAGAGCACTTTAACATAGTACAGGAACCATTCACCATTCACACACATTCACACACTGTGGCCGAGGCTGCTATACAAGGTGCCACCTGCTCATCAGATAAACATTCACACACCGATGGAGCAGCATCGGGAGCAATTCGGGGTTCAGTGTCTTGCCCAAGGGCTACAGAGCAAGGGATCAAATCACCAACCTTCCGATTGGCAGGTGACCGCTCTACCACCTGAGCCACAGCCTCCCAAACAAATGTAGTATGTTTCTCTATAGCAAAACCTTGATTAAAACGGTACAGTTATTGAGAAAACATTAACAACAAGATTGGTGCCAGATATGGCTGGGACGATTCGTAGTCGACGTCATCGATTACATAAATGCGTCGACACAAATAATTTGCATCGATGCGTCTTTAACTGTCTATGCGCGTCACGCATAGAAATCTAAAAATAACATGGCTGCCTCCAGCAACCGCGAAAGTATGGATTCCTCGCAAGTTCAACAACCCGTTGAGGAAAAAGGCTCCCACATGGCCTTCTAAAGTGTGGGAGTATTTTACTCTTAATGCCAACAACAACAACGTGGTAGTCCGTAGACTTTGTCAAAATGATCCCTGAGTCAGGATAACAGCAGCGAAACACCGTAACACTGTCTTCCATAATTGCGCAACTGGGCCAGATTGTTTCAGATATCTCACGAGTCCTTTATAACGTCAGTTATAACTGCCCACGTATTAAAAAAATGTTGGGTTTAAATCATGCTCGTGCTCATAATTCCCTTAGAAAGGAGAGAAAAAAATTGCACTTTTTTTTTTACTGTTTTTTTATTTTTAAGTTTTGTATTTGTGTATTCCTCCTGAAAGTGACTTGAAGGGGTGAGTTAGTTTTATTGTTGGATTTATTTGATACATCTGATTTCATATGTTGCTAAAATTGCACTTGTATTACTGTAAGATTAAAGGGAGAAGAGCTTTGATGTTAAACAAGAGCTTATTCATTATTTTACCTAGGCCTAATACTGTTCAAAACAGCAAATACAGGCTACTCTTTTTGCACTTGCTCTGTTTACTTTAAGTTTTTATTTTTGTATTCCTCCTGAAAGTGACTTTATTTTGTGGTGGGATTGATAGCCTACATCTGGCTTCAGGTTGTGTCATTTTACTTGAACAGAGCAGTGTTAAACAATTTTAATTAATAGAGATTTGAACCTTATTGAAATTTGCTTTATGTAAATTGTTAATAATTGAGCAATGGGAAAAAAATCGCTATTTGAAAAATTAATCGTTAGATTAATTGAAAAATGAATCATTAGCAGGGCTTTAATATGACCAATTTGGTCACAAATGCGACCAAAATTTGTAAGGGTGTGACTAAGATTTTTCCTAGGTCTCACCGGTGCACCTAACGTCCTCGCTTCCGCTGCCTCTCCACAAACCAAGCAATGTCGTCTATATGGATATGGTTTAATGTTGCGTTACATGACCCATTCCTTCTGTAAAGCCGTGCCTGTGTTTGGATCTCTCCTCCATGCAGCCTCCCCCCCCCCATTCACTCACACCCACAACATGGAGAGACGTAGCGCCGCCGGTCCAAACTGCTGACATTTGTCTACAGTTTGAATTGTTATTAACACAACTGTATATTGTTAAGTATGAGAGGGAAACCTGTATTATTAACACAGCTGTATATTGTTAAGTATGAGAGGGAAACCTGTATTATTAACACAGCTGTATATTGTTGAGTATGAGAGGGAAACCTGTATTATTAACACAGCTGTATATTGTTAAGAATGAGAGTGAAACCTGTATTGGTACCAGTGTTTCCGCTGGTAACTCTCTGTTACTGCGGCCGCCACGGCAAAAAACACAGAAGTTATTAAATGCGACTAGCTTCAGTTTGTTGAGTAATAGCGTGTGAGACGGAGCCTGCAGACATTTCATAGCCTACACAAGACGAGTGACGCTGACCCGCCAAAGTGCATTCGACCCGTGCTGGACCCGTTCATAATGAGTCAGCCGTCACTCTCTGAGTAGCATACGTTTCAGTCCATCGCACTCCCTCTGTCTCCCTATGTCTTTCGGTCTGTTTTTTTAATTTTTAATTTTTTTTTAAGATTTCAGCCTTTATTTTGATAGGAAAGCTGAAGACATGAAATGGGAGAGAGAGAGAGAGGGGGGAATGACATGTAAGAAAGGGCCGCAGGTCGGAGTCAAACCTCTATATTTACCAACTGAGCTATCCGGGCGTCCTCTTTCTCTTTTAATCAGTCTGTTATTGTTGTTGAAAACAAGTGAAGGATTTCATAGATAGATAGATAGATAGATAGATAGATAGATAGATAGATAGATTTTTTTTTTTTATATATATCCTAGGCTATTTCAGATAACTTTCATTTACATGTGTTGCAGCTGTATATTTTCAAACAGGTAAAGGAAACCCTGTCTTTGCATTTTATTTTAATTTAAATTTTTATTTTGTTTCAATAAAAGAGTTTGTGAAAAGTTGCTTTGACTTAAAACTGAACATTTAGCCCACTTTGTACAAAAATACAGAGCTATATATCGTGTATCGCCATTCAGCGCTAATTGCGACACAAGGTAAAATTTGGGTGCACCTAAATTTTGTGCTGGTGCACCTAAATAACAAAGTTAGGTGCACCAGTGCAACCAAGGCAAAAAGTTAGTCTGGAGCCCTGATTAGATTAGTCGACTAATCGGAAAAAATAATCGCTAGATTAATCGTTTAAAAAATAATTGTTTGGGACAGCCCTAGTGCCCTGTCTATCATTCTGGTTTTGTTTCAGCATTTAAATCAATCTGTATACACTGATTTAGTTTGTCAAAGCAAAGAAAGTTGAGCTCAAGAGCAGCCAAAAACACTTTGATTTGGCATGTTTCCATCTATAATATTTTGACCTCCTGTCTCTTACTAGAAAGACGCACAGCATTAGCATGAGCAGTGAGCCCTACTGTGCTGACTGATATTTAGAAAAATATAAGGAGAAGGAAATGATAGTACTACCCAATCTGTTGGATTCACAGGTTCTTTCTGGGAACTGTAACACAAAGACACTGCAGTAACAACAAATAATGGACACAACAAGTATTATTAACCCTCAGAACGGACGTCGTTTTTCCATGATCCTGTTTAAATTGATCTAAAATTAAAACCATTACAGCTAAACCATTCATTCTTTTTCAAGCACAAAGCTAAGGCTTCTGTCTTCCATGTGAACACGTTGTACGCTCGTGAAGACACTGTCACGTTACGTGGCGTCTGGTGGCGTCCGCGTGACCCCATTCCATTACAGATGATACTATCAAAATGCCTATATCTCAAAAGCAAAAGAAATTAGATTTCTAATAACTTCTGGAGTGTTAAGTAATATGTTGGGTGTTTTTGTATGTGGATTTGTGAATGTGAATCTTTCAGATCAACTTGAGGAGTGCCTATGGTTAGCATTTTCCATATTTAATTGTGTCATGCCTGCGTGGGACTCGCACTGGTCTGGTCTGGTCTTGGTCTCGTCTCGGTCTCAACCCCTCAAAGTCTTGGTCTTTTCTCGGCCTTGTGACACTCTGTTCTTGGTGATGACTTGGTCTCAGTTTAGGTGTTCTTGACTACAACACTGATTAAGAGTAAACACAATTAAAATAGAGCATATCAAGGGAGGATATGTGAATGAAGTAGGAACAATGAATTTGAAAATGATCCATCCATCCATCTTCGTCCGCTTATCCGGTGTCGGGTCGCGGGGGGAGCAGCTCCAGCAGGGGACCCTAAAACTTCCCTTTCCCGAGCAACATTAACCAGCTCCGACTGGGGGATCCCGAGGCGGTCCCAGGCCAGGTTGGAGATATAATCCCTCCACCTAGTCCTGGGTCTTCCCCGAGGCCTCCTCCCAGCTGGACGTGCCTGGAACACCTCCCTAGGGAGGCGCCCAGGGGGCATCCTTACCAGATGCCCGAACCACCTCAACTGGCTCCTTTCGACACAAAGGAGCAGCGGCTCTACTCCGAGCTCCTCACGGATGACTGAGCTTCTCACCCTATCTCTAAGGGAGACGCCAGCCACCCTCCTGAGGAAACCCATTTCGGCCGCTTGTACCCTGGATCTCGTTCTTTCGGTTATGACCCAGCCTTCATGACCATAGGTGAGGGTAGGAACGAAAACTGACCGGTAGATCGAGAGCTTTGCCTTCTGGCTAAGCTCTCTTTTTGACACAACGGTGCGATAGATTGAATGCAATACCGCACCCGCTGCGCCGATTCTCCGACCAATCTCCCGCTCCATTGTCCCCTCACTCGCGAACAAAACCCCAAGGTACTTGAACTCCTTCACTTGGGGTAAGGACTCATTCCCTACCTGGAGAAGGCATTCCATCGGTTTCCTGCTGAGAACCATGGCCTCCGATTTAGAGGTGCTGATCCTCATCCCAACCGCTTCACACTCGGTTGCGAACCGATCCAGTGAGTGCTGAAGGTCGCAGGCCGATGATGCCATCAGGACCACATCATCTGCAAAGAGCAGCGATGAGATCCCCAGCCCACCAAACTGCAACCCCTCCCCACCCCGACTACGCCTCGATATCCTGTCCATAAATATTACAAACAGGATTGGTGACAAAGCGCAGCCCTTGAAAATGATTGTGATTTATAAAAACCAGTGTAACAAAACCTAACCTAGTGAGGTGAAGACCTGTACTATACCAGTAATTTAAGAATTGTATAATCAGTATTTTAACCGTGAATAACCTTAAATGCACTTAATAATTTTTCTGATTCATTTTGACTTGGCTTTCTTGACTTTGAGCGGCTTCTTTTAGGTCAAGAGGTGTGAAAGTGAAGTCTGATCCCTGCCCTGACTTACTCTACATGCATATTACTGCTTATTTATAGTCACTCTTAGAGTCACTTGAGTGTGGACAAGGAATACATTCCATTATAGTTGCCCCTTCTCTATTATGTGCCCTCATGCATGCCTGTACACCTCACTTTATGTAGAAGTAAATGCATATACGATTTGACAGCCGGGCCACTTTGGACATCACAGTACACGTCGCTCTCAGCTTGTTGAATGGCAGAACCAAACTAGCCTACTCAGGCCTACCTGGCTACCAAGAGACCCAATCCCCATTCAATAAGGATCCAAAGATTATTCCTCCTAATCAGAAGGAAACTGCTTCAAGAAAAGGGTCAGGTCTAGCTCTCACCTGACACGAGAAGGGTCCACTTGCAGATGTGACCAGGGTTCAAAATTAACTATTTCGTCCAAAACAGCTAGTGCATGTTCAAATTTTACAAGCCATTGTTTCCAAAGTAGCTGCTACATTGTTAGCAGCTAATAGGCCTAATAGCCAAAATAAAGATAAAGAGGATCCTGGGTTTAGTTTAGTTTCCACTTCTATTTTGTAGGGTCACTTCCCATGTGTCATGTCCAGCCCGGTCTCATGGCAGTTTGTGATATGGTCACGTTATTGAATCTATCGAGTCGTGGACAGGACACGATCATTTTTCGTGTTGTGATTACGAATTTTAAAGCAATGTATTTCAATGTGAAGCATATCACAGATCACAGAACGATGACGGTAGCGAGTAGTAATGATAAGGCAAAAGTCCACGCAGGGAGGTTGGTTGGGGGGGTGGATGGGTCAAACAACACAGGACTTTCACCCCGGAGACCGGGGATCACGTCCTGTGTGTTGCAGTTCCTTTCCTCGTTATTCTCTTCCTAACCACAACCGTCCCGTTGTTGTGGCGTTTCATTTCCCCGTTGTTGTGTACCCCTGCGCCTGGGGATCGCGTCCCGCGTGACGTGTACACAAATCAATAAATCAAAATAACGTGACTATTTCACGACCTGGCGTGAGACTGGGTTGGTCATGTCTTGTTTGACTTCCTGCCTTGTGTGTTTTCCCGCCTTTGTAATTGTCTGCCCTGCCCTGATGCGTTTGACGTGTTCATCATGTCACCTGTCCCTCATTACCTTGGGTATTTACTCGGAGTGCTTTCTTTGTGTCAGTCATTTAGGCTAATGCCTACCGACACTAGAAGACTCAAGTCTGACACCATCGCACATCCAATGTTAAAGACTCATAATATGTAAAAGACTGGGGATATTGTTAGGTCTGAGTACCGAACGTCGATACTTTTATGGCACGAAAACAATTCTCCGATCCTATGAGTATCGAAAACGTATTAATTTTTCAGTGCCAAATTTCAGTTCCAAAAGCGTCTGAACGCTTAAGCGCAAGCTTATCTGTCCTCTCTGCATACTGACAAAGAGCAGAGCTCCGACACACACACACACACACACACACACACACACACACACACACACACACACACACACACACACACACACACACACACACACACTCACTCGGAGAGGTGCGGACCGAGTAAACTACGTCGTCTGCTCTGTAGTGTTGTTGAAATCACAGAGAGTCAAAGCAATGCCGATAAAGTGGTTTCAAGTGTAGTTACAGTTTTTCAAAACTTCACGCAGACAGCGTTTGCTGCGATATGATATTAATGGCGAGCCGAAAGCGGTCGCGGTGCTGTTGACGTTACACTTCCTTACAAGCAGGCACAACGGTGGTTTCTCTGCCCTGATGACTGACTGACAGGCTGAGCTCGTAAGGCAAGGCAACTTTATTAATGTTACTCTGAGTGAGCATTCACTACGTTTACATGCAGCCAATAACCCGTTCAAAACCGGAATATTAGCAATAACCCGGTCGCGCACGGCCATGTAAACACATATTCCGGTTTTTAAAAACCCAAATATGCTACCTGGGTTACCCCTTTTCTAACCCGAAATTTTGGTCATGTAGACGCGTATCGGCATATCCCCATCAAAAGGAACATTGATTTGTGTTCTATTCGCAAGGAATCCTGGTCTTTTGAGTAGAGGAACTTCTTGTATGCGCCAGAAAACAGTTATAATAATAATTATATACTATAATAATATATATATATATGTGTGTGTATGTGTATGTATGTATGTATGTATGTATGTATGTATGTATGTGTGTGTGTGTATATGTATATGTATATGTCAATGCAGAAAACCTGCGCGCAGTATACCAGAAGTAAACAAGAAGTAGAGGTAAACGAGACACAGCACCACACTTTTGGAGCGAGGAGGAAACCAATTTCTTTATTAGTGTGGTGAAAACCATGAATACAATGTCTTTTGTTGATGGCAGAAAGTACCGAGATAGTGAGATTTATAAGAAGGTGACCGAAAAGTTATTGCGTCTTAAGGTTGTCCGTATGTCCAGACGCTAACCGTGCGTCGCCGTTTACATCGGGATATTGCCAATTGATTACAAATTCCATGTATACAGGAGTAACTCTCTCTGCTCACACATGTAGACGGGTTATTCCGAATGTTTCAGAAACCCGAATAGTGACCTTAACCCGACCATAACCCGAAAATTGACAGCTTGTAAACGTAGTCAGTGTTACCAGAATTTTTACATTCTGATAACGGTTGTGATTCACAATTAAGTTGGAAAATAAAAGCTTTGTGTTTAATGTATTTTTGTTGATGTTGAAATGGATTTTAAAACATGTTATCGAAAAGAGTATTGTTAGGAACCGGTATCGAAAGATTCTGAACGATACCCAGCCCTAGATATTGCAGGGTCACATATTGCAAGACTACAATAGATTATTATTTTTTTTAAAGTAACAAAGCTAACTAGCTGCCGCTAGCATTAGCTGGTAACTTGAGGGAAAGTTTGCATATTTTCTGTTCTGCAATACAAGCAACGGTGGCAGTACTTGGAGGTCCGTACGCAGGCTATAGGGCTGTAGCGATGCACTAATCTCACGATCCAATATTCAGCTCACGATACAATATATATATCCCGATATTCAGCCAACGATACGATTCGATATAATTCGACACACTTGCATAATTTTCTGAAAGATTTAAAGCGGACAGTGTGATTTTGGTGACATCTTGTGAGTGTTCCATTTAGGGCTGCAGCTATCGATTATTTTAGTAATTGAGTATTCTACCGATTATTCCATCAATTAATGGAGTAATCAGATAAGAAATGCTTTTGTTTTATTGAAGAGCAATAATTAACAATAGTTTGGTTAAATTTTTGGAAAAAGCAACATTTTTATTGCCTACATTGCTTACAATATCATATCTAAAAAAAAACTAAACATATTCAGTGCATTCAAGTGCCATATTACATTATTTTTTTAAAGAAAACATTTTTTCAAATGATATCAACCTCAAACTAAGGCATAGGCATGCAATAAACATACATAAACATTACATTAAGTTGTGCAACTTAACTTTCAGTTTCAACCTGAGACTGATCTGTATATAAAGGGTTAATTAGTTCCATTTATTGAAACAGTGCTAACTGTAGCTTACAAGCCTTTGAAAAGTAAATAAAGTGCAGTATTGCAGTTAATGGAGGGTTAAAAAGTGCAGCACGTGGCCTGTTCTGAACAGTTTCTTTGACAGCTTTTTTTAGCTTGACACTGAACATATGAGGTAGCCAGTCTAGCCACTAGGTAAGTAAACATAGTACCATGGCTTCTCCAAAACATCCAATAATTCAAGTCACTAAGAAGAACATTTAAACATTAACTTAAAATGTACCCGTCTTAGCCGAGTAGTTTAAGGCCTGTAGGCCTACAAGTATGTGAGGTAGCCAGTCTAGCCAGCAGAAAAGAAAAATAAACCATGGCAGCCAGCCAATAATTCAAGTCCATAGGAGCAACATTTAAGCCAACTTAAAATTGTACCCATCTTAGCAGATTAGTTTAAGGCCTTAAGTGGACACTAAACAGAAACTCTCCTCTCCACATAACTGCAGACCAAGTGATCTACATTGTCTTCAGATTTTTGTTCAGGAATAGAATCTGATCAACGTGCTCTGGGAGAAGTGCACTTCTATGAGCAGTGATGATATCTCCGGCATTAGAAAAGACCCTCTCTGAGGAAACACTAGTGCCAGGGACACAGAGGGACCTTTTAGCAAGTTGTGACAAGAGTGGATACTGATACTGGTGCTCCTTCCACCAGACCAGTGGATCTTCTTTCACTTCCAGGAAATCTGCCTCCTTGTAGCGGGTCATCTGTTCCTTGGCCTCGTCCTCTTGGGTATTTGTCTTGGGTCGTGCTGCACCACCACCGTATCGGTCACCAAGAAGGGCAGCCAGTGGACAAGACGGCCTTGGATTCCTGGGTGGAGGACGCTGACTTTCAAATAAATAAACAATAAAAACAAAAACGCATTACTTATAGTTAAGCACATTCCATAATTCTTACACAGAGGCTGCTCTCTCCTTCCATGAATTGCTCTCCTTCATCTACAGCGTCTTTGTCTTCTTTAGATGCCCCTCATCATCAGCACGAGCATTTGCTGTCCCCTCTTCATCCACACTCCAAAGTGACTAAATTAAATAAGTCAACATGAAATGAAATTCATAAGCTTTTATTGTATACATCTTTTAATTACTATATTTAATATATGCCTTTAAACCTGTTAACATTATAGTATTTATGCTTTTTAAACTATTTAATATTTATCTATTTTAAACTGTTAACATTGTAGGATTTGCCTTTTAAACTTTGAACAATGCATTATTTAGGCCTATGCTTACTCTCGCCAGGAGATGGCGGATAGGGTACAAGGCCAAAGGTTAAACCTAGCAGTACCATCACTGCCTTACCTCTGATGGCTGCATGCTCAGTCTTGCAGCCTCTACAATCAGTCCATTATGAACTTCCTGTCTTTCATTTTCAGTCAGGAAGGGAAGACTTTTGAATCTTGGATCCATCGCTGAACATGCATGGAGAGTTGCCTTGAGGTCAGTGTACCTCTTCTGAAGATCCCCAGCCATGGCAGCCTTCATCTCTTTTATGACTGCAGATTCACCTTTGATCGGTTTCAGTCCGTTGATCAGTGGGTCCTGGAGGGGTGCGACGACTGACAGTGGCGTCCTTCATGGGCTTCAGCACGCGGACTACTTCTTCAGCTGTTGTTACGTCTGACTCAGTCAGTGTGCACAGATCCTTCTCGGTCTTCCTGACTTCACTCGAGAGCAGGGCTGCGCAAATGGCCGCTTGTTATGTCATGCGCCCTACTCCACCTGTAGTTTAATAAAAGAAATATACTTAATTTATAGACCTATTAGGGCTGGGCGATATGGCCTAAAAATAAAATCCCCGATTTTTTTCAAAACAAATCTGATTTAAGATTTAAATCGATTTTTTTCTCCCTCTACTTATAATCAATCTGCAGATGACAAATTGTTCAAAACAAGTTTTATTTTGTTTTGACTCATACACACACGCACACACATGGGGCATGTATACCATTATGATTATTCATGCCAATTTTGTGGAAATATAAATTGGTTTGAGTGTTTTCCCTACCAGTTTTTATTTTTATTTTTTTGGGGGTGGGGTTATATATTCAACAACAATAAAACGGATGCGTGCGATAAAGCTGTTTTCACACATACAGGTAATTCACTTCTCGTTCCTCGCTAAAAGTTCAAATCATTTTAACGTTATTGCGCAACCTTGCCCCTATTTTCACCTGTTGCTGAGTAACGTACGTTAACATCCCATGGTCTCTTGAATGTAGCGTACTTGTAGCAAGCTCCTTCGTAGCGATAAAAACAGACGTTGAAGCGGAGCTCCGTGCTACAGAGCGGTGATTGCAAATTGTTTAAGCCGCTACAGACCTCCGTCACAGCTCGGTTGTATCAGCAGCATTTAGCAGATGTGTTGAGCTGCAAAAGAGTTCCTCAACACCAGCTCTGGTGCCCCGCAGGGTGCTCCTTCAGGTCAGCGGTAGCTGGTGGTTCAGTTACCGAGAATAGGTGACTCTCAGTCGGGGACAGTGGACCGCGAGCGGCCGGTCATTTCGGCGGAGATTACGGATAAGTAGCCTAAGTAATGAAACGACTGGTTAAGAAAATAATTAATGTTAGTCCCTGTCGCTGCCATGTTGTTTGTGTATCTCTATGGCAAACGCGCGGGGGGAGGGCTGAGCCCGTTCGGAGCTACGGGAGCCCAGAGGAGCGTCGGCGGATGTTAAGGAGAAAATCGATTTTTCATTTAAACAAATCCACGTTAGCTACACATTCGAGTTAATTGATAAAATCGATTTATCGCCTAGCCCTAAGACCTATAGCGCCCTTCACACTTCACAGCATGGATGCACAGAATGCTGCTTTACATAAATGACAAAACAAATTAGTAATAAAAAACAAAATAAACTATTGAAAAGTAACCACACACTAAGCTGGTAACCACATCCGTCATCAGCTTGTGCTCTGGTAGTCGTAGAAGCCTCTGTTTCTCTTTCAGCATGTGGTTGGCTGTGGTGCTCCGTCTGAAGAAATTCACAATGCGTCTCACCCTTCCCAGCAGGCGTGCGACTGCTGTGACTTTGAGGGCACGTTGTGCAGCCAGATTTAGTGTGTGAGCATAGCATTTGACATGAAGTGTGAATGCTGTCTTCTCAGCTGCAATTGTCATATTTGACGCATTGTCAGTAACGATTACTGGATCCTTTTCTGTGATTCCCCACTCAGCGAGGGCCTTTCTCAGATGTTCTGCCAGGTTGTGTCCGGTGTGGCTCTCGGGCATGTCCCTGGTTTGTAAAACCTACGTAACGAGCTCCCATTCCTCGTTGATAAAGTGGGCTGTGTTGTAGACATATGCTTCAGTTGTGCGCGAGATCTAGCCGTCGCACGTCAGGGCAACTCTCTCCGTGCTGGCCAGGGCCTCCCTGAGCGTACAGCCTGGGAATGCAAACCTTGGTGAGGTGTTCGCGGGTTGGAATAGGATAGCGGGGCTCCATCGCGTTCATCATGCGCCTAAAGCCGGCGTTTTCCACCACCGAATATGGTCTCAAATCCTGACAAATAAAGTAGGCAATGGACTCTGTAATTTTCTGCGACCTTGGTGAAACTTGTGGGAACAACCGCCTTCGATGTCCAGCATGGTTTGTTTTGGGTCACGCGGCTGCAGCTTTTTGGGGTCTTCCGTTAGCATTACCTTGTCCGGGTGCTGACGTTTTTAGGTGGGCTCGTAGGTTGGTGGCATTTCCAGAGTATTTCACGTTTGTGTCACACAGCTTGCAAACCGCGATGCTTTTGTCTAAGTCGTCGCTTTCCTTCTTCTTTTTAAACCCAAAGTGCTCCCACACATCTGCTTTTAAGCATGAAGGTGCTGGATTTATATTCGCCACTATTTTCTTGAATCTCCTCACTCTGACTCTGTGAACAGGAAGAGGTAGACGTTGGCGTCTGTGTAAAGTTAGTATGGGTAACTTGCTCTACAGCGACACTAGTAGCTAGTGGCTGACCAAATCGCTCTTCCTGCAACGCGAACAGGGGTAAACACGGGGGATTTGAATGGGACTTATGTATCGCTACTCGTGGCTTAAAAATCAATACTCTCTTGGGAAAAATTGATTTATATCGCAGAATCGATAAAATTGCTCAGCCTTAGCAACAGGGCTCCAGACTAACTTTTTTCACTAGGAGCACAGTGGCCCCCAACTGAAAGTTAGGGTCACAACCAGAAAATGTAGGGGCACACACCGTAAATCAACATGCTAACCAAATATTCACATTTCTACTAATTTCCACTGTATTACTAATAAATACTTTGATAATAGATGCAGAAATTACAATGTGCTGTTTCAAATTCAGCGTCACTTTTGAAGATGCAACATATAATGTAAACTGACCCCATCGCTGTCTTGAGAGTAAAAATAAATAAATAAAATATATATAATTTCTTTTATTTTTTTTTATTGTATTTGTATTTTTTAGCCTTTTTTATTTTATCATGACCGTTTTTAATTGCTCTTTAATGTTTCATGTAAAGCACTTTGAATTGCCTTGTTGCTGAAAGGTGCTGTAGAAATAAAGTTGCCTTGCCTTACAATCTCAGCCTGTCAGTCAGACACCAGGGCACAGAAACCACCGTTGTGCCTGCTCGTCTCCGAGGAAGTGTAACATCAACAGCACCGCGACCGCTTACGGCTCGCCATTAATATCATATATAGCAAGCGCTGTCTGCGTGAAGTTATGAAAAACTGTAACCACACTTGAAATCACTTTATCGGCATTTCCGTGACTCACTGGGACTTCAACAACACTGCAGAGCCGACGTAGTTTTCATCGTCTGCAGCTCTGCGTGTGGGCGAGTGTGTGTGTCAGAGCTCTGCTCTCTGTCAATTTTCAGAGAGGACAGATAAGCTTGTGCTTACGCACTCTCAAGTACAAAAATTTCAGCGTTTAACATGTAAAAAAGGGGGCAAATTTACTGGTCGCACATGTGCGACTGGATGTAAAATTCAGTCGCACACTCTCAAATTTTGGTCGCAGTCTGGAGCCCTGCTTAGCAGGCTATGGTATTTCTATTGTAGCATGTGTTCTAATTTAAGAGGAAAGTATTTATTAATATAAAGAAACTTGTTTTAGTACAGCTATTAAAGTATGTGTATTTCTAATTGGTCTGCGCTGCCGGCATCACTACGGTCCAGGATTGCTGGGGTTAAAATGAACATAGTTCCTTGTAGGGTTGTGCCGATGGCCGATATCATCGTCCATCGTGCACCACTGACAATTGCGTCAGTCTTAAACTAGCAAAGACACAAAGACAAGACATAGGGTTCAAGTGGAAGCTACTTTCCCCCCTTTTACGTGCAACCTATTTGTGAAAAACACCATTGCTTTGAGCAGACTGCTGATTGGCTGTAGTGATACATTCTCTCTCTCCCTGTCAGCTGTAGCTCGCTCTACCTTCTAGTAACGTTGGACACAGCGGTCTCGAGTGAGAGAGAAAAAAGCGTTAAAAGTGGAACGCTATCACACTTTCCTTTCTTCCCTCATTGGACTAAGTTTGTCAACACTACTCTGTGCGTGCATCAATAAGTAAGTCTGAGGTCCTGTAGGTATGGGACGATGTTATGCAGGATTTATGAATGTACGTTAGCAACAGTAGGGTGGGCTGGACCATAATTCACGAGGGTGCTATTTTATGTGTGAGCTAATATTGCGCATCTGTTCATGTGCGCTGCAAGAGTTATGTTTCTGTTTTATTGAATGCGTTATTCAGTGCAAACATAACTGATAATGTAGTTTAATCTCAGTAATGATGGTATGTCAGGTTATTACTGTCGCTCTGTTGAAGGCAGACGTCCCACTGTACTGTCGTGACGCAGATCACGGACATCTGATTGACTTTACTGCACCGTACTTAAGTGAAAGTAGGTCAAGTTGTAAAACCTACCAGCAGGGCACCATTTACAGAGGGCATTTAAATGTATGTCTAATTATGTTAACTGTTGGCCCATAGTAGTAGGAAAAAAATATTTATGTAAAGAGATAAGAGCTACCCACCCCCCGGCCCCGACGATGATATCATCGTCCATCACGATGTTTTACTGTAAACATCGTCAACTGCCAATTTAGGGGACATCGCCCAACCCTAGTTCCTTGTGTGAACTTACAATGATCCCCTATCTACATTTCTGGAAGAAACTTGATACCGTAATCCGGCAGTATATTTGGAATAGTAAACAACCTAAAATACTCTACCTTGCAAAGTACCACGGACACAGGAGGCCTGGCCCTCCCCAACCTTAAAGTGTACCATAGAGCCTTTCAGCTACAGGCCCTCAGAGTGTGGATGGACCCCTCATCTACAGTCCCATGGAGAGAAATAGAGCAAAACCTCACTGGAAGTCTAAGACTGCAAGACCTCGCCTTTGCAGGTGTGTGTCCAAAAAAGTGTATGCTAGCCTATGGCCCTATTATCACCAACACATTGACCAACTTTAAACAGGTGGAGGAGCAACTATGCTACACCAATAAGTGGCATTTGAACACCCCAATTTGGCACAACATACACTTAATGTCTGGTAACAAACCTTTTGTTTATAACCAGCAAAGTGACAGAGGTATTTATACTCTAGACCAGTTATTCAACGGAGAAGGTATGTTGAGCTTTGAGTACCTGAGAGTTAGCTTTTAGGTCCCTAGGACATCTTTTTTCCTTTATCTTCGCTTAAGGTCAGCCCTAAAATGTTATGAGGTACCACGGGGAAACAGTCTTGAGATGCACCCAATCATTAAATGGCTTGTTGATTCTCCTGTGAGAGGATTAATGTCCAGGATTTATGCTAAATATCCATAGGAGAACTCCCAATAGTAAAGAAATGGGAGCGAGAGCTGAGCCCAGAGGGTAATGTAATTAATTGGGAGACAGTTTGGGACAACATTTCCCACTGTTCCAAGACCCCAAATCACCAGCAGATCCACTTCAACATATGTCATAGGACATATTGGACTCCTCAGAAGAGCTACGTCTCCAAAGGCATTCCTACTCCCTATTGCACGTTCTGCCAACCTGAACAAACTGGAACTTTCCTGCACATGGTCTGGGAGTGTGAACAGGTGCATGAGTTTTGGAATAAAACAACATCAATAATATCTGATGTGATAGGATGTCGACTTCCTACTGTACGTACACACCGCCGCCGACTTGAGCTGCAAAGAAGCTCTGGCCGCCCTGTCGAGGACGCTTGTCAAAAAGTCCGAGGAAGCTGTTTGACGCTTTGGCCGCTCTGACGTGGGAGCATTCTTCAATCATGTTCAACACACGATTGAAGAAAAAGCACAAGCAGCCACTGCACGGCCAATACACAGACACTAGAAACCTTTTATAAATTACATATATAAGGAAATCATTTGTATTGTTTGTTGGTCACAGCGGTGTCTGTTAGCAGTTAGCCGCTGAACCGCAGCAGAATGCAGGCAGAGCGAGCAGCCGCCAGCTGTTGACCCGTGCAGGACTTCACCGTGAGCGGACTGTTTAGAGACCATGTGACGGCACGTTAACTGGTCCCTATACGCAAACAACGTTACATCATAAATGATAGGGGAACCCAGCAACAGCGATTATGAGATTTCCCGCCATTTTCATGGAACTAATCTCTTGGTAGGAACAAAAGTTTACATCGTATGTTTCTCCAGAATCAGCCAGCGAGAAGGACGTCTATATTCCGATTGGTTGCTGCCGTTTGCCGCTGCTTGCCGCTGAACCGCGTCATAGCTCATTACCATAAAGTTGACCAAAGTTCAACTTTCTGATTGACGCTCAAAACGCTCAAAACGCCCAAAACGCGACGCCGACAGTTTTGACGCTCCTTGCAGCTGAGAGAAGCCAGCTTCCATTGAAAATTAATGACTTCCGGTATCTTTAGACGCTCAAGTCGGCGGCGGTGTGTACGTACAGCTACTGACCCGATTGTTTTGTTACTTAATGATAACTCTAAATTACACCTGTTTGGAAGATAAAAGAGATTTTGGTTAGCTGGATCAACTGCGGCCAAGAAAATGATAGCTCAATGCTGGTTCCCCCCTCCCCCCACTCGGTTTGTATAAAACAGTGGTTGGCGTATTTTCTAGACATAGTTCTGCTTGAGCTCTCTACAGCAAGGATTAACAAAGCCAAGTCATCCACTATAGACCTATGGAAAGGTGCAGCAGCACAGGTATCAGTCCTGATGACCTCAGCATCACAACAAGTAGAGGAGAGGGACAAGGGAAGCTGGGATTTCTGGTTTTGTTTGTTTCTTCTTGGGTGGGGGTGGGAGAGGGGGGTTGTTCTTATTCAAGTGTGTTTGTCTGTTCTGTTTTTGTTGTTTAAATGAAAAATAAATTAAAAAAGTGATGTGTATTTTGTGTCTATGGGTGAAATTATGGAAAGATTTGGATGTATAATTGTTGTATAAAGGTTTGTCGTTCATTTAATTTTGTTATTTTGTTTTTATCCTCTCACTTACATGTTTTCCAACTCAGTACAAAGTACCCCGAATAACCCCAACCCACTCCTCTGAAGAAATAATCCCCTAAATAAACAGCCACCACTCAAACAAACAGTCTGAAACAAAAGACGACGCTTCGCTGTGTGAAATTAAACGGGAGAAGTGGATTAAAACATCTGCTATGGAGTGAACAACTGAACAAATAACCCGTCAAATACCGCGTCCACTCAGATTACCTCCAGCCCGAGACATACATCTGCTCCTGATCCAATCAATTTCATTTCTAATTAAGTTTACACGCAGATAAACCTCTCAGCAGCAGGCCGATATCAAGTGACACAAAAGCCGAGACAAAGCCAAAGAAGGTGAGGAAAGACTTCATCCCTGCTTTCAGTCTCCGGCGGAGGGTTTGTAGATTCAGCCTTGCACTTCCGTTTTATTAGCTGGCTTTGAAAAGACGACCTAATCATTTATAATACATGGAGGTAATGCTTCCTTGTGAGATGACATTGGAAAGCCAGGCTGCAGAATCCATACTCATTTCTCTCCAACTTTAAAGACCGGTGAAGATCTGTTAATTCAAAAAGCAGAACACACCTGAGTCTCTGCCTCAGAACAGATTTTACAGTCAAACTAAGAGCCGTCTCTAAGTCAATGTTTGCTTTTCATCTGTACGTCCCTGCTATTCCCCCAAGAACTCCCTGCTCTCTTTCCCACCCATAAAATATTGATCTTTAAATATTTATCCTGCAAACATCCACAGGACCTGACCCGTATTCCCACTACGTGTGAAATATTCACCTCCTGCTAAATATTTGATGGTGGCATCTATGTTTCAGCAGCTTTTGCTAACGTTTTGGCAGGGGCGGGGGTCCCCAAGTGTTGCCTGTTTGAGCATATTTTTACTGGAAGGATCAAGCCTCGGAGCTTCAGATATTTCTCGACAGCGACAAAGCAGAGCAAGTATTGTAATTGGGCCCTTGGCGTATCGGCAAGGCTCTTAGTTCAAGTGTAAAATCTGTTCTGAAGCGTTGGCTGAGGTGTTTTCTTGCTGTTGAATTAAAGAGTTTCATGTGTCTTTAAAAGTAGCAGAGAAATGAGCCTGGATTCTGCAGCCTGGCATTCCAATTGGTTCTCCAAAGGAAGCCTACCTCCATGTATTCCAGCTATTCCCTATCCATGTCCGTGTTTCATCTGTCAGTTAAATCAAGAGCAATACACAATACAATACTGGTGTTGATACGTTTCTATTAGTTTCGCATCATAGATACATGGTTACATTTAATTTGTGCCTACCAGTGTAATGCCGTGTAACTTGCCAGCTTGAAGGTTGTTGAAATAAACTGTTTACCATCCAGATTACAAATACCATAATGTCGCTGTCGCACAGAAACCTTGCATCTCCATTAGGGCTGTCACAATT
Organism: Perca flavescens; assembly: GCF_004354835.1. Classification (NCBI taxonomy): domain Eukaryota; kingdom Metazoa; phylum Chordata; class Actinopteri; order Perciformes; family Percidae; genus Perca; species Perca flavescens. Next base: position 18,500,166 of record NC_041354.1, read on the forward strand.
AATACACAAAATCCTTTTAATGCCACTAATGTTTTTTTATGTGCGAATAATGCACACATGTTTTGTGATTTGATGCTCCGTAGTTTGGCAAATGCGGAAGCGATGCAGGAGTAACGTTGTAGCTTTAGTTATCTTCTATCTTTGACGCTACCTTGATGCTTTTATTGACACTTTTTGGTGATTTCCTTTTTTTCATTTCACTGGCACAGTTGAATCATTTAATCCCCATTCAAATTAGCAGATTGCTAAACCGGAACAATATCCATTTCTTATAATACATCCATGATACAAACATCCTTTCTGCTTATGGGCCCTTTCTGTATCACTGCAGCACTTTTCCATAACATCATAATCATCTCCAACTGGAAACAGATGTAAGAACAATCTGCCTGGCTATCACTTAGTTGTATATCCATTGCATAATAGATGCTTTTAAGCAGGCTGTCCGAACCCATCTGGCAGAACAGCAGCATAATGACGAATCTGTCTGGCTGTGTAACTCAGCTGCTGGATCATCTCGGCCCAACGGGATCGCTGTCATCTTTCAAAAGGCTGCTTTGCATTCATTATTATAGAGTAGCTTTTATTGTAAACGTTCGGTCATTAACACCCTGGAGTGTCCGTCCTTGACATTATTCATTATATTGAATGATTCTGACTAATTAATTAGTCAACATCTTCACTGTAGATGCTGTTCTCTTTGCATTGTACTTGGGAAACAGGACTGTAGACCTTTTGATAGAATTATTTTTGACTGTCAAAAAAGCGCCAATAGAAGCATTAAAAAGAGTCAAAAGAAGTGTCAAAACCATCAAAGCACCATAAGAAGAGTTAAAAAAAAACATCAAAAATTGTCAAAAGAAGTTTCAAAAAGTCTCCATAAAGCATCAAAGAAGCAACAAATAATGCACCAAAAAAGTGTCAATAACGGCATCAAAAAAGCAACTAAAGAAGCGTCAAAAAGTGTCAAAAGAAGCGTCAAAAACTGTCAATGAAAGTGTCAAAAAAGGTTTTTAAAAAAAGAAGCTCTGCCCCTGATTTACAGACGTCTGTCTCTCCATGCCAGTCTATGAAAAGTCTTTTTGGGTCAGAGGGCATCTCGTGACGGACTGGGAGTTGTAGTTCCACTTTTGACGTCACAGTGATTCGGTCTATAGTCCAGCACATAACCCCTCGATACAATGGTAAATGTCATTTTTATAGCTCCTTCTTAGCTTTTGTATGAATTATACCAACATGTTAATTACTGAGTTTTAGAGGATTCATTTCTAGTCAATATTTGTCACTTCCTGTTATATTTTGAAGCTCACACTGTGTCTGATTTCAGGTCGCTTCACTTCAGGTCTTTGTCGGCTTTCCCGCCTGTGTGATCACCTGCCCCGCCCCAATTTGTTTCACCTGTGTCTAATTGCTTCCCCCAGTATATATCCCCCCTCTCACTAGCTTTAGTTTCAGATTATTTTGTACCTAAGCAACATGTTCTGGTCGAGAAATGTAAATGTGAATTTCATTTTTTTGAGCCTGCTTTGCTAGGCTGCTGTGCATCATTGTTGGTGAAAGTGCGTCGCCTAGTGGCGAACATGGGTAGTGCATTTTGTGACGTTGTTGTTAACTAGTGGATGAGTTTAGTTCCCACACGTGTCACATGGTGAAATACTGCTGTACGGCTGTTCTATACATGTCGGATCCTTGGAGCAATACGTCCATAAGTGTTCTTTTGGTTGTTGTATGCAGATATCATAATTAACACTTATGTGAATATGTATGCAATAATATAATAGTTATTAAGATGTAATTTCATGTTAGCGTAGCTCATTCTTTTTCCTTGTGTAAGTTATGCTAGTGCTAGCTGCGCCTGTATATGCACAGGCGTGTGTGTGTGTGTGTGTGTGTGTGTGTGTGTGTGTGTGTGTGTGTGTGTGTGTGAGAAAATGTGAAAGGAATATTTGGCTATTTAGTAATTATATTTTTGTTTGTATTCCTTAGTTTTACAAAAGAAAACAATGCTTGGAGCGAACTCTTCAATAATTCTACTTCTTAAGAAGACGTCAAACCAGCTTCATTCATTGCCTTGTTGGCTATCTGCCTAATCATTGTTAGGACACAACTGCTAGGACAGAATACGACAGCTAGCATCCCTTCCTGTTTTAGAAGTTTCATGAGTTTTTTTTACCCTGCCTTTGTCTTCTGATTTAGATACACCGCCTCGTCCTTTTGAACTCGGCCTGTTTGAAAGAAGCTCTGGTTTGACTATTTGGACACTGTTGCTTTGATTGTACAGTACATCTTGAGACCTGCCTGTTGAGTCCATCCATTTTATTTTCTTCAGATTGAGCAATGCTAACTGTTTCTCTCTGCTCCCATTCTTTATACTCCGCCGTTTCCAGTTTTTTTTTAAACTAAATGCTTAAGGCTAGCTTTCCCCAAAAGTTCCTTTACAAAACAAGCTAGCCATTTCCCCCAGGTTCCAGTCTTTATGCTAAGCAAAAGGCTTGCTGTTTTTCCCTGCTACCAGTCTTTATGCTCAGTTAAAAGCTAGCTGTTTCCCCTTTGCTTCCAGTCCATAACATGAGAGAGTGGTATCCATCGTTTGGCTTTAATCTGTGCCAGAGTTTTGATATTGCCCAAAATGTCAAACTATTCCTTTTTAAATTACGATTAAAAATAAACAGAGGATGCATTGGCTGTACATAGCCTCTGCATTAATTCATGTCCAAACAGCACAATACAGGATCAATACAGTATCAGGTAAAACAGATAAATAAAGACAGCCACATCAATAGTGTATTGGTCTCAGTGGAAGCATAATGAGTTTTCAGCCGCAGCGAAGGTTTCTGTAGAGACTGTCTGATGGAAAATCATCATAAGGCTCATTTAGCCATGCCGCTCTTCTGACACCAAAGGACCCTCATTTACATGTCGCAAGGTGATCCTGAGCGCTCTATTGAGCGGCCGGGGCCGAACGACTGATGTGTATAAATTGCATCTGTAACAGGTATGGACATTTGGTTTCAGGCTTGGTTTACTGGACTGAATGTGTGAGCACTAATGTGCGCCTGGTCGATCGTGGATTCATTTTGCCATTTAGAAAAGGGTCTCTTCCTATTATGGAGTTTGAAATGAGTGTCTTTAAAGTCTGTCCGCTCAACTTAAAGTTGACTAAATACGGGAGAATTTAAAAGGTGACTGCGTGAGTGGCATACACATGTCGATAAGGATTACAAGGATGGAAAAAGTTGGACGTTTCTGTAATGTTCTGACAAGCTTCTCTGCGTAGGTTTCAGGGACATTTAAAGGGTAACGTTGCTTTCTTTTTTCTCAACCTGCACCCTATTTTCCAGTATTTCCACATGTAAATGAGTGAATTAAGGGTTTATTTAACCAAACCAGAGTGGTGATTGTTGGAACAGTGGAAAGATGAACCAAGATGGCTATTGATAGTTTTATTTGTTTCTGTCCACTTTGAGTGACGATTCTGTGATGCTGTGACAAGGTTTCTGGGATCATTTAAGATTCAGAAGTACTTCTTAAAAACCATCAGTGCAGTTTTTTATTTCAAGGCTGGCTGTCTTGATGACAACTCATCACTGGTCACCGTTGTTTTAAAACTGTGACTCCATCCTTTAGCTTTTACCCATATCCACTTATGTCCACTCAGGATCCCTCCGAGGAATGCTGCTGAAAGTTTGACAGGGTCTATGAATACTCCTTTCTCAGACACATTTGACAGTTATTTATGAAGTTTCCTACATGCAATTTCAGCAGGGAAAAGTCGACAATGAAGGATATTATTGAAAAGTGTAAAAAATAAAGGCTTAAGATTTGTTTTTGAGTCGGCAAAATGACCTAAACAGAAATCATTTAATCTGCTTTTTTTGGGTCCAGCCAGTATGACTTTTAAAGCCATATATCTTATGAATTGTTTAACCTCGGACCTCCATGTTTAACTATATATCTTTAAACGTTACCGAACAACAGAAAAAAACTTTGCTGATTTCACATATCTTCCCAATGTAAATCAACTGCCAGTTGTAGGAAGTGTGAAAAAATGTTTTTGAACATTAAAGCGTGTAGAAACAAAAAATACAAGTATGACCCTGAAAATTAGCATATGTCTCCTTTTTAAATGTTTTCAGATGGTGAGCAGTTTTTAACTGAGGATTCAGGATTTAAAAACGAGGAAACAAATCTTGCTAACCCCTCCCTGTGTTGTGTAACGGCAATAAAGCCGAACCTTGAACCTTTTGCAAAGACAGTCACGTCAGACGGGTGTTGTTACTAAGAGGTATGTTGGAACCTAACCGTGCCGGCTTTCCATTGGACGAAACTCAAGAAAACTCTGGAAAGTCCCGGAAACGTCACCCAGGAGATAAGTCTGGCGCACTGATCGGCACTCGTCTTTTCACAGCAACTCACGGTTGCTTCAAAAGGTTTGCACTTTAATTAGCACATCTTCACCTTGCTAACAGACTGTTTTGTTTTCATTGTAACACGTTTTGGATCATGAGAAATCGCCATTTTATCTAACCTGCAGACAACACCCGAGAAACGACAGCCATCTTCTTCATGGTAGAGAAGGACCACTCCATTCAGTTCAATTCGCTGACAACCAACAGAACTGCCCGTCTTTCTTCCACGAAAGGAAATCGCAGAACAAATCTGGTGGACAAAAACTAAAAAAGTGAGTCAAGTAAGAAGCTTTAGTTCCGATAAGTTAAGTTAGTGTGTTTATATTGTAAGCGCAATTGCTGTGTAAATCAAGTGTAGCAATATTAATTGTTAATACCTGCATTTTTAAGAAAACGCACCCTTTTGAGACTTTGTCAGTTATTGTCCCTGAGTTTAGAGTATTGCCCTGTTTATTAGGGCTCAACACGAAGTGCAAGGAACTTGTTGTTTTTGAAAGGATTATTATTTTTCTTGCAACTTGATTTTTGAGAGGCTTGGAATGCTCAAACTCAAACATTTGCACAGATCAGACCTGGCAAAAATTGCAAAGTTTGCCATGATTTGTCTCGTGCGTGGCCAGTGGGTTCCATAGCACCACCTAACGCATGCCAGGGTTGGGATAAGTTCATTTTAATGTTCACGAAATTTGGTGGGAGCATTGCACTCATCTTGAGGAACATATATTTAAAGGTCCCATGGCATAAACATTTCACTTTATGAGGTTTTGTAACATTAATAGGAGTTCCCCCAGCCTGCCTTTGGTCCCCCAGTGGCTAGAAATGGTGATAGGTGTAAACCGAGCCCTGGGTATCCTGCTCTGCCTTTTGAGAAAATGAAAGCTCAGATGGAATCTTCTCCTTATGAGGTCATAAGGGGAAAGGTTACCTCCCCTTTCTCTGCTTTGCCCTCACAGAGAATTTGGCCCACCCATGAGAGAGAGACATCATGACTTTCAAACCAAAGTGGCAGTTGGTCAAGGCCACACCCCCACCCTCCACCTTCAGCTACAGTACAGTATTAGGGGACCACTGAGGTCTATATAAAAGAGACTTCAGATACAGTATTAGGGGACCACTAAGGTCTATATAAAAGAGACTTCAGATACAGTATTAGGGGACCACTGAGGTCTATATAAAAGAGACTTCAGATAAAGTATTAGGGGACCACTAAGGCCTATATAAAAGAGACTTCAGATACAGTATTAGGGGACCACTAAGGCCTATATAAAAGAGACTTCAGATACAGTATTAGGGGACCACTAAGGTATATATAAAAGAGACTTCAGATACAGTATTAGGGGACCACTAAGGTCTATATAAAAGAGACTTCAGATACAGTATTAGGGGACCACTAAGGTCTATATAAAAGAGACTTCAGATACAGTATTAGGGGACCACTAAGGTCTATATAAAAGAGACTTCAGATACAGTATTAGGGGACCACTAAGGCCTATATAAAAGAGACTTCAGATACAGTATTAGGGGACCACTAAGGCCTATATAAAAGAGACTTCAGATACAGTATTAGGGGACCACTAAGGCCTATATAAAAGAGACTTCAGATACAGTATTAGGGGACCACTAAGACCTATATAAAATCATCCAAAAAGCAGCATGTCATGGGATTTGACATGCTCCTTTTTTTTTTAAAAACCAAAACAAAAAAAACTCCAAAAAAAACCATTGTTGCAATCTTGGATTACTAAACACTAAACATTTTGCAGCCATTTTAGTAATTACTTAAATCTGATATTAAGTTTAGGCTTGGGCATGGCACGTTGGCTCTATAGTGCTCCCTTTATTAGTTTTAGCCTTTGACCACATTTTTGGCACCCTTAATATACTCAAAATCTCACCAAAAGTTGGCGCACACATCAAAACCTATGAGCATTGCGAGACTCCATAGCGCCACCTAATGTGTAGAAGGTCTTAATTTGGACATAGTTGCTCCAATATACAATTGGTTCCCCCATTGCTCTTATTATTTTGTACATATTCCCAATTTACTTTACCTATTAGCTCTGCCAAAAAGGAAGTCAGCCATGCTCAATTTTATGCATATTTCATGTATTTTATGTTAAAAGTACTCCTCCTAGGGGGTTTATATTTGGTTGGTATAACCCTCCCACTAATGTGACCCTAAATTGGGAAGGAATTTCCGAAAGCTCAAACAATGATGTCATAGGTTATGTGATAGCACACCATTTGAGGCCATTTATAGATTATGTAACTTTTTGAAACTCCTCCCAGAGGATTTAGCAGATCCTTCTCAAATTGGGTGGACAATTGCAATTGCAAGCATGGCAAGACTTACACGATGCCATATAGCAGAGCTTTTATATTTTTGTGGAATGGTGTTGCCGTGGTGAGGCAAGCGATTTGTTTTGCCATGACACAGGAAGCTGTTGTAAATTTAGTTTAGATAGTTCAATCTGCCCCAAATTTAAAATGCTGGATAAGACACCAGGCCTGGAAACATCTACAGGCCCATATTGATGATAATACAATAATAATACATTTTACAGAAGCAAAGAAAATAAAGAAATAAAGAAACAATAACACAATAAAGATTTACGAGAAAGGCCCTTGAGGCCCTTCTTGAATGAGTCAGTGGTTTGTGGAGCCCTCAGTTCGTCCAGGAGGGAATTCCACAGGCGAGGAGTGGCTAAGCAGAAAGCCCGATCCCCCAACCCCATAGCAACCCCATGCTTGGTCCTTGGGGGTTTGAAGAAGGACTGTTTTCGGTTACGTGAGAAGGTTTGTTGTGTGAGTCATGGTCAGAGTGCTACCTACTGACATCAGGAAGATGTCCCAAAGATGATTAGATTTACATGAAATTTACAATGTTTGATCTTCACATGATCTACAGAAACATGACATATAATTAGTGTGTTATGTACATCTAGCCACATAGTAGTCAGAGAAAGTATATTTGCAATACGTCATTAACAGTGCCACACACTTAACCCAGAAAATAATGTCTAACTCGTGCTTGTAGTGTCAAATGGTTACGAAATCCACAACTGCATCAACCGGCATCCCGTCAGTACCCCCTAAGTGCAGGGTTCATTGCTAATTGCAGCTTTAATTATTCATTCAATTCGATAGTCAGTATATCAATATTCCCAACTTTTATAATAGTGATAAAATCAACACGTTTTCACTCCCAACTTGTTAAATACTGACACTTGGTTGTGAGCCCTTGGTGTCACTTCTTGATGGTCTGTGTCATTTTTCAACATGCAGGGTAAAACTGGGTGGGGTTACAAAATGTACATTTAAGTGACATGCGGGATAAGAACGGGACACACACCCTGGTCTCCTGCGGGAAAGTCCTGTGTTATTTGACCCATCCAACCTGCCTCCTCACGCAGATTTCCGGTCATTTATTCTACTCACTTCCGTTGTCGCTCTTCATACTATGTCATCTTACAGTGCTGTGGTCAAGCTGCTGCGTATCTGAGGCAGTGAGCTACAGACCAAGCATCAGTATTTGATGAGATGGGAGTGAGAACAGGTAAATGAATAAAAAAAATACCTGAAATAGTTGCTTATAACTGATCTTATGCCTCCTAAATCCCAACAGGTTAAATGGCGCAGAAAGGAGTTCAACTGGACCGGGAAACTTTCTCTTGCTCCATCTGTCTGGATCTACTGAAGGATCCGGTGACTACTTCCTGTGGACACAACTACTGCATGAACTGTATTAAAGCCCACTGGGATGAAGAGGATCGTAAGTACATCCACAGCTGTCCTCAATGCAGGAAGACATTCACACCAAGGCCTGTCCTGCTGAAAAACACCATGTTAGCAGATTTAGTGGAGGAACTGAAGAAGGATAATGAAGGCCATGACACAGTCTCAGCTACAGCAGAAAGGACTGAGAGGCAGAAAAAGCTCGAGGGGAGTCGACTGAACATCCAGCAGAGAATCCAGGACAGAGAGAAAAATATGAAGACACTTCAACAGGAGGTGGAGGCGATCAATGGCTCTGCTGATAAAGCAGTGGAGGACAGCAAGAAGATCTTCACTGAGCTGATCCGTCTCATGGACAAAAGAAGCTCTGATGTGAAGCAGCAGCTCAGATCCCAGCAGAGAAGTGAAGTGAGTCGAGTCAAAGAGCTTCAGGAGAAGCTGGAGCAGGAGATCACTGAGCTGAAGAGGAAAGACGCCGAGCTGAAGAAGCTCTCGCACACAGAGGATCACAACCAGTTTCTACACAACTACCCCTCACCGTCCCCACTCAGTGAAGCTACATCCAGCATTGATAGCTGTCCTCGGCGCTACTTTGAGAACGTAACAGCAGCCGTGTCACAAGTCCGAGATAAACTACAGCTCGTTCTGAGAGAGGAATGGACAAAAGTTTCACTGGCAGTGACTAAAGTGGATGTTTTACTGCAACAACCAGAGCCAAAGACCAGAGCTGACTTCTTAAAGTATTCACGTGAAATCACACTGGATCCAAACACAGTCGATACATGGCTGTTATTATCTGAGGGGAAAAAATCAGCAACATTCATGTGGGAAGAACAGTTATATCCTAGCCACCCAGACAGATTCACAGGATGTCATCAGGTCCTGAGTAGAGAGAGCCTGACTGGACGTTGTTACTGGGAGGTGGAGAGGAAAGGGGCAGGAGTTGTAGCAGTCACATACAAGAATATCAGCAGAGCAGGGAGTAAAAATAGATTTGGACAAAATGACAAATCTTGGGCGTTACATTGTAACAATTGCAGTTATGCATTTTGTTACAACGATGTCCTGACTCGCGTCTCAGGTCCTCGGTCCTCCAGAATAGGAGTGTACCTTGATCACAGTGCAGGTATTCTCTCCTTCTTCAGTGTCTCTGGAACTATAACTCTCCTCCACAGAGTCCAGACCACATTCACTCAGCCGCTCTATGCCGGACTTTGGCTTTCTTTTTTTGATGACACTGCTGAGTTGTGTAAAGTGAAATAGACATTAGTAATTTAAGGGTTATACTCTGACTTTTAATCGTAGACTGTAAAAATAATGGACAAACTTTCGGGTCTGAAAAGTAAAGCCAATGCATTCTATTTCATTTCCAGCAGGGGGCGACTCTACTGGCTCCAAAAATAAGTCTGTTTCTATAGAATTATGGGCCCATTTTTAAAAAAAAAAAGCTAAATTAACTGGAACATTTTGGTTGTCTAGAAAAGCCTTATTTAATGTTCTGCCAACCAAGCTAGCTAGTTACTGGTAGCATTAGCTAGTAAGGGAAAGTTTGCAGATGTTCTCTACTGCCGTACAAAGACATAGGACCTTTCCATGGACTCATTGTAATCAGCGGCAAAAAACTATCATCCATGTATTACTGTATCAGTAAATGTCTCTGTAACCTAGAATCCATTTGGTACTTTCTTCCAAATGACATGTTTCAGAAAATAGGTGGTCTTTCCTTTTTTACTTATGTCCAACTACAATATTAAAAAAAATACCATATAAATTATCTTATTTCCACAACAAAGGCTGTTAGCTTGATCTCTTATTTACAAGCACAGTTTCTGTACCTGACTTAGACTTGACGGGGGAGTTCTTTAGCTGGATAATATAGCGTGGTAATGAGATAGGGATGATACTTTGCTATCAGTTTGATATGGATGTGTCCTTTTAATTGTCCGATCCACTCTGGGGTCCTGGGGCAAAAATAATGAGCTAATGTGTCATCCGCAGACTTTACAAGAAAATCAATTACTATTAACTGGATGAAGCATAAAAGGCTGCTCAATGGAAGTATAAGAAAGTAAAGAAACTACAAACCTTATACATTTGTCTGGATATTACAGATGACACATTACATTTCAAACAGCCATGGGAATAGGTAACCTAAAATAGGTGATGATTCTTGGGATAATAAATGTTCTAGGTTGGGAGCCAACTCTGGGAAGAATTTGACTGGAAGGTTATAAAGAGGTATTTCAGGACGCCATCTAGAACTTTTGTCTCCAAATCCAAATGCTGGTATGGTTGGCGTCAATACTGATATATTTTTGGACTGCCAAAAAATACAAACATTTTGGAAGAACTGGAACCGGAAAAACTTGATGTAATGATTACTATCAATTGGATGAAAGCTCCCTTCAATTAAAAACTATTTACCTGCTACTTTGTATTAAATAAACATTACAGAAAATACCTTGGCTGTTCTTTATGACATTTAATTTTGAATTTGTGTCCTTTTTATAATCTTTTAATATTAAATGTTTTTAGTATTCAATTAGAATACATTAACTTGCTTGACACAGGTAACGGAGCCCAATCTCAAGATTGAAAAAGAAATAACATGCTAAAAACATTCTGTCAACTTTTTAAAAACATGCTAACAATGTGCCGACGACATGCCAACAATGTGTCAACAACATGCTAATAACGTACTACTGTGCTAACAACATGCCAACAATGTTCTAACAACATACCAACAATGTGCTAACAACATGCAAACAATGAGCTAACATCATGCCAACAATGTTCTAACATGCAAACAATGTGCCAGCAATGTGATTTTGTGTAGATGGGTAAATCATTTAAAAAAGAGATGATAACATGCTTCTATAACTCTAACTTAAAGTAGAACTAAATATGTCACCTTGAAAATGTATAATCAGTTAGAACTCATTTCCTGCTCTGAGTCGCTTGATAAATATGAGTCCATTGATCATCTTCACACCACACCTGTGAGTCATTATCTCTTCTACTGTTGGATGTTTGGTTGGTATTCAGCTGCATGTTTAAAAAGCAAAGCAGGAGAGAAAAAGACAGAGATGAGAGAGAGAGACAGAGTAGAGAGACAGAAAAAGCGATGTAGAGTGAGAGAAAAAGACGGAGTAGAGTGAGAGAAAAAGACGGAGTAGAGAGAGAGGCAGCGGTAATTTCTTCACGGCATCCAGCCTCTCTGCCACAGATGACCCCCCGAGTATTGGTCCTGGCAGCCGGCTACAATTATCATTCAGCAGCAGTGAAGGACTCTGTTTGATATCTGCTGAGGTAATTTAGTGGGAAAGATTGAACAGAACTCCCTCCCTTCTTTCCTCCCCCCTCAGATTGGGACTGACCCCTCTGCATATAGAGTGTGGATGCTACAAAAAACATTCATAAGCATGCAGAGAGTGTACGAAAACAGCAAGACCTTCCTTGGCCAATGTCATTGTGATATAACAGTTTTCTTGGCTACTTTAAGTAGGACTTGTTTAAGGCAAATCATTTTTTTTTTTTGTCAACCTGGACCCTATTTTCCCATGTTTGTTTGTGTCTGACTGGTGGGAACAACGATTTTTGAAATTGTTCCAGTAATAAGCAAGAAACAAGCTGCAATGTAATGTTAATGGTCAGTTAGCGCCCCTTAAAAGTTCTGTTTTTGCTGCTGACAGACTCAGATTATTATTCTAAGTGTCTGACAACCTCATGGAAAGGATCACTACAGAGATGGACCTTTTAGTTAAAGAGTAAGATCCTTTTAGTTTAACATGAAACAGCCCCAAAATCACCATCACCATACCCACCAGACTCCATGTAAATAATCAGGACTTTTAGCATCTTAAAACACACTTCACTCAAAGTGGACCGAAACAAAATAAAACTATGAAAAGCCGTCTTGGTTCGTCTTTCCACTGTTCCAACAATCACCACTCTGGTAACTGATTATTTACAAGGAGTACGGTGAGTTTGGTGATGAAAATTCTGGGGCTGTGCAAGGACAACAATGAGAGGAAAGGAAATAACAGAAAAAGAAACATTGAAGGAAACAAAAGGAAAGGAAACAAGAAAAAACAAAGTGAGGAAAGGAAACAACAGTAAATTGTCCTATTAGAACCCCCCAGAGACCTTAAGTGTTTGAGTGTGTGTAAAGTGAGAAGTGCTGACCATAAGATGTCCTGTAACGGTGAGGCCCAGGAGGGGGGGCGGCGCTCTGTCAAACAGCCTAATGTTTGATGTTGTGTTTGCTAAACTCAGGATTTGCCTATATCAAGTCACAGCAGCCCGAGGTTGGTTGTCAGGGCCAATAATGTCATTATTTAGAGGGATAATCAAGTGTACCATTAACCGGTGAACACAGCAGCAGAACCTAGGGCTGGGGAGGGGGGGAAACTAGATGTAAAAAGAAGAAACAAAAATGTCAGAAAGGCTGACATTTTAGACATTGGATTTGGAAGACTCAATGGTTCAACTGTAACTTGGTTCCAAGTCTCTCTGACCTTCAGAAAGAAAGTTATAATATAAAAAGCTTAAGCCACGCCCACACTATAAACGTATGTTTTTGTCTTAAAAATGAGTTTTCACTCACTTCCTGTCATTGTATCGAAACGTGGCTGACACTCTTGGATTCGGAAAACCCTGCAGGTCCTTTATAATTTTCTTTTCACACCTCTAAGCTTCAAAACCATGACAGAAGGTACTGTCGCAAACCAAGACGTCAGGATTTCTGACTATCCACCCCGATTTGAATCCCTATGTAGGAGGGCTTTCACCTTTTGTTTACTCTTTGGATTGGATAATGCCCCAGCGCCTGTTGTAGGAAATGCTGGGGTCGGGTGCGCTGCCACATGGGTGAAGGTCAGGGGCCTCGACGGACCAGACCCGGGCAGCAGACGCTGGCTCTGGGGACGTGGAATGTCACCTCTCTGTGGGGGAAGGAGCCGGAGCTTGTGCGGGAGGTGGAGCGCTACCGGTTAGATCTGGTGGGGCTTACCTCTACGCACGGTCTTGGTTCTGGAACCGTACTCCTGGATAGGGGTTGGACTCTTTTCTTCTCCGGAGTTGCCCAGGGTGTGAGGCGCCGGGCGGGTGTGGGGATACTCACAAGCCCCGGCTGAGCGCCGCCACGTTGGAGTTTACCCGGTGGGCGAGAGGGTCGCCTCCCTACGCCTGCGGGTTGTGGGGGGGAAAACTCTGACTGTTGTTTGTGCATATGCGCCAAACAAGAGTTCAGAGTATTCGGCCTTCTTGGAGACCTTGAATGGAGTCCTGCATGGGGCTCCAGTGGGGGACTCCATAGTCCTGCTGGGGGAGTTCAACACACACGTGGGCAATGATGGAGAGGCATGATTGGGAGGAACGGCCTCCCTGATCTAAACCAGAGTGGTTGTTTGTTGTTGGACTTCTGTGCTAGTCATGGATTGTCTATAACAAACACCATGTTCGAACATAGGGATGCTCATAAGTGTACGTGGTACCAGAGCACCCTAGGCCGTGCAATTTAAAGAAACCGTTTAATAAACCGACAAGCAGGATTATGCAATTGCAGTGTGACAAAAAAATAAGTGTGGGAAATGCAAGAATGGAGAACTTTGACTGACGTGCGCTGGCCTGCGCTCTTGCCTTTGATTCCCCATTTCAACTGCCCAGTCATCGGACGAGGCGGGGGGAATCATTGTGATAACTTACTTTTAACACCCCCAGAGAACTTGAGTGTTTGAGTGTGTGCAAAGTGAGAAGTGCTGACCAGAAGAAGTCCTGTAATGGTGAGTGAGCCTTCCCGGGGTAGGGGGCGCTCCGTCAAACAACCTAATGTTTGATGTTGTGTTTGCTGAACTGAATATTCGCCTAAATCAAGTCACAGCAGCCTGAGGTTGGTTGTCAGGGCAAACCTACCCAATAATGTCATTATTTAGAGGTATTATCAGGTGTAACATTTACCGGTGAACACAGCAGCAGAACCTGGGGCTAGGGGGAAACTAGATTTAAAAAAAGCAACAAATATGTCAGAAAGGCGCCTATAGCGTTGAATAAAGAGGCAAAAATGTTGGAAAAATCTTCAAAAAAGTCTAAAAAGCAGCAAAAGTGTTGGGAGAAGTGAATAAAAGAGCCTCAAAAGCATCAAAATGTCAAACAAAAAAAGCGGCAACCGAAAAAAGCCTCAAAAGTGTCTACAAAAAATGCTACAAAAATGTTTTTACAAAAGCGGCAAAAATGTTGGGAAAGCAACAAAAATTACAGAAAAACGCTGGGAAAGAGATATGCTAAAGTTTGTGTTTGGTCACAGGCTACAAAGATTTGTTCGTTTTGTAATTTGCACATTTTTTAACCGGGCAAAATTCTTTTTTTTCTTTTAAAACGGGACATGAACACCGGTTCTCCTGGGTCTCCTGGGTGAAAGTTTATTTTTGTTTGACCCATCCACCCCCCCAAACCATCATATCTAAAGCGAGTGGCTTAAACAGGGTGTCCGCGGGGTTTTAAAAAGTATTAAAAGGTAGTAAATCAAATTAGTAAAATTGAAGGCCATTAAAAGGTATTAATCGCCATTTTACGAGGTAGGCCTATTCATTTTTTGAATGATTTTTTTCTCAAGAAAAGCTGAACTCTAAGTCTTCCAGAGTCGCGGCCAAAGCCGATTCCAAAGACCGCTGTTTTGCCAGCAGCAGCAGCTCAGCTTTGTTTTCAAGTTGTTTGTATCCCACAAACATGAACCGAGATCCTGAGTGGTGCATCACACAGATGAAGAGTAGTGCAAACGTTCCTCCAGGGCAAGCAGTTGGCAGGTGGCATCTCAGCTGGTAAGAAAATATTGTATAGGGACAGTAGAAGTGGATAGGTTATTCAGATTGATTAATGACATGTGTTAGTGGTCGCAGTGTGCAAGGTGGTTTTGTGCATTATCTGAACAGTGTGGAAGGGTCATTGCTTTTACGTAAATAATTTATTTGAACAAGTTGAACAAGGGAGAGTCTAACCTATCAGCTGTGTTGTATTAACAGGGAGAGTCTAACCTATCAGCTGTGCTGTATTAACAGGGAGAGTCTAACCTATCAGCTGTGTTGTATTAACAGGGAGAATCTAACCTATCAGCTGTGTTGTATTAACAGGGAGAGTCTAACCTATCAGCTGTGTTGTATTAACAGGGAGAATCTAACCTATCAGCTGTGTTGTATTAACAGGGAGAATCTAACCTATCAGCTGTGTTGTATTAACAGGGAGAATCTAACCTATCAGCTGTGTTGTATTAACAGGGAGAATCTAACCTATCAGCTGTGTTGTATTAACAGGGAGAATCTAACCTATCAGCTGTGTTGTATTAACAGGGAGAGTCTAACCTATCAGCTGTGTTGTATTAACAGGGAGAGTCTAACCTATCAGCTGTGTTGTATTAACAGGGAGAGTCTAACCTATCAGCTGTGTTGTATTAACAGGGAGAGTCTAACCTATCAGCTGTGTTGTATTAACAGGGAGAGTCTAACCTATCAGCTGTGTTGTTGATGCCTCGAGAGAACAAGGAAACGACTCCGAGCTTGCCGTGAAGCAGTATCTCTGGCCGTATATGTGTATGACGTCATTGACATTTTAAAAGGCTTTTTAGAACAAAAAACAACTTTAAAAAAATCTAACGCACAGCAGTGTGTATTTTCTTTGCCTCCCCTTTTGAATGCAACATTCAAATTACAAGACAAAAAATTATAAAAAAAAGATTTTGAGGGATATAGCTCCATAGAGTCCCATTCATTCTGCACTGGCCTGTGAGCGCCCCCTATATGGAACTCTGGTGGAACTGCAACCAGTTCAGAAGCCGGAAGTAACGAGGGAGTGGAATATTAGAAATTTCATCTGTAGGAGCCATTCTTATTTATTGTTGGGCTTTTATTTTATTTTGTTTGGATATTGGGTTACAGTGATTAAATGCACACTTGGTTGTATTTAGGGGGCATAGGTTACAGGAAGTGAGGTGCACAGGTGGGAGGAGCACAAACAGTTCTCACCAGACCACAGAGCACAGACCACAAACTACAGAGCACCATGGATAAGAGCTTAAATCAACCAGTATGTTCATCTGTCTTTACAATAAACCACAAACTTCAATTGCAACAATCTCTGGAAACTATTTGTGTGTCTGCATGAAAACTTCACTCCTACCTGTCCTGGATGGCAAGCTAGAGGTACAGCAAAGCAATATTGGGGCCAACATCATCTATTAATTTCATTCTAAAGGTGAAATGAATGCAAGATGGGTTAGGGTTGCAAGATGTATCCACAGTCAGTGAGTCTAATCTATTCTGTTGACTTTCCCTAACTGCGTTCTATTGGCCAAGAGGGTGTATTTTTTATAAATCTCAAACTCTGTTTAATGGTTAGAAAATGTATTGCCGTATAAACCTGCAACTCACTGGCGTGTTGGTTTTAAAAAATATTGAGAAGATATTAAAAATGGTATTAAAAGGTATTGAATTTATCTCCAGGATTTCTGTATATACCCTGCTTAAAACTATACGTACACCTGATTGATGAACCATTTTCATAATTTTTTAAGAATAAATGGCATTTGCCATGTCTTATAACATAGGTAGAAACTGTCTGATGTTTCTGTTTCTATAAGTCCCATAACATAGGTAGAAACACTCTGATATTTCTGTTATAGGTAGGGTGCCTGCATTGATTTGTCTATGCTTTGCCGAATACCATCTGGGTGGAGCAGCATCCTTACATACATCATTGGAGAATAATAGGTGAGTTTATCACTTGACACGTTGCTGTATCTATCGTCCATTTACATGGAGACTTAGTACACGTAGTATATCATTTGTATAATACATCATGTACATGCAGAGGATTTGACATCCACCAAAACCCCCCGCCCTGGTTGTGCCAGTGGGTACAGAGCAACAGTCAACATGCATAATCAGATGATGTAGCGTGTGTAATCACTGATTTTATAAATATCAAGAGAACTGTCTGTTGCCGCGGGATCATTGCAAAGCATCAAGCTAATTCTCTGTGGCAAAACAGGGTGAAGATTTATGTTCACGTTCGCATACTCTCACGCTGTGACAAGGAGAGGGATGACCCAACGCGTATCTGCTTCACTTTTAGTGCTTGATAGATGGAGCCGTCCAAACAGGACTGTACGCAGCTTCATCCTCTGCAGAGACTGTGTGAACTTTATATACCTTCTCTATTGACGGTGGTGACTTATTGGAAATGTGGAAAATGTCTCCGTCCCCGCTCAGCAGAGGTTCACAATGACCTTTGGCTGTTGCTCAATCAGCTTTGAAAGATTTACGAGTCGCAGTCATTCACATTCTCAAGATTTATGTCACATTTGTGTCTTGTTTGTTTCTGTAAAGGAGGTATAGCAATAGCATTAGCTCTGATTGCACTCAATAAAGCAATAACTTTGTCTGAAGATCATCCAGTAAAATGATATTGATCTGCTTTCATTTCTGCTGGCTCGTCCCAGTATATTTCATGCTGCATACATAGCCTGAGCCTCTCCAGTGGCTTGTCTTTCTCCCAACACTAGTCACTCCAAAAAAAGGAATCAAACTTTGGTTCCAAACTTTACCCTTCAATTCACACTGTGATTGATTTGAATCTGTGCGAACGGTTTATGAAACCGAGGGAACAGATTTTTATTCTGTCTGATGTTTCTGTTTCTATAAGTCCCATAACATAGGTAGAAACTGTCTGATGTTTCTGTTTCTATAAGTCCCATAACATAGGTAGAAACTGTCTGATATTTATGTTTCTATAAGTCCCATAACATAGGTAGAAACTGTCTGATGTTTCTGTTTCTATAAGTCCCATAACATAGGTAGAAACTGTCTGATGTTTCTGTTTCTAT
Source organism: Perca flavescens (assembly GCF_004354835.1). Taxonomy (NCBI): domain Eukaryota; kingdom Metazoa; phylum Chordata; class Actinopteri; order Perciformes; family Percidae; genus Perca; species Perca flavescens. The sequence goes on from NC_041354.1 coordinate 18,518,184, forward strand.
AAGTCCCATAACATAGGTAGAAACTGTCTGATGTTTCTGTTTCTATAAGTCCCATAACATAGGTAGAAACTGTCTGATGTTTCTGTTTCTATAAGTCCCATAACATAGGTAGAAACTGTCTGATGTTTCTGTTTCTATAAGTCCCATAACATAGGTAGAAACACTCTGATATTTCTGTTATAGGTAGGGTGGCTGCATTGATTTGTCTATGCTTTGCCGAATACCATCTGGATGGAGCAGCATCCTTACATACATCATCGGAGAATAATAGGTGAGTTTATCACTTGACACGTTGCTGTATTTAGTTTAGTTTTTTTCTCAGCTGACCCCTGGCTGCATACGTTCTTGTCCCGCATGTCACTGAAAAGTCAAGCTAAATTAAAATGTATGTAGATGTTTTCCATCCTTTTGGAGGAAAGTGGTCCATCTGCCCTTTACCTCACATAATGATGTTTAAAAAAGAACCAGCTGGTCCATGTGTCAAGAAGTTGTTAGTGAACTTTGTTAGATGTGGTGTCACTGCCTTTCCCAAACTGTTAGTTATCCCAGCAGATGTGATAGTGTTCCCCCGTGGACTGACAGCTATCAGCCTGTGGGAGCAGGCAGACTGCCGTCTGGTCAGGCCTGTCTACTGCCAATTTAATTTAAGATGGGAGCGTTTTCACACATATTAAAAACCGACAGAAAACAGGAAATTGCAGATTAAATAGTAGATTGCTCGATATGTTAAGGGTAACTCTGTTTTTTTTTTTTTTCATCTTGGACACCATGTTTTCAATGTTTTTGTGTCTAAATGACTAAAGGGAACAGCAATCTTTGAAATTAATCCAGTGTTAAGCGCGAAACAAGCTGCAATGTAACATTAATGGTCAGTTAGCGTCCACTAAAAGTTCTGTTTTTGCCGCTGACAGACTCAGATTATTATTCGAAGTGTCTGACAGCATTATGGAAAGGATCCCTACAGAGATACCTTTTAGTTAAAGAGTAAGCCCCAAAATCACCATCACCAAACCCACCAGACTCCATGTAAATAATTACTACTTTTACCATTGTAAAACACACTTCATTCAAAGTGGACAGAAACAAAATAAAACTACCAAAAGCCATCTTGGTTCATCTTTCCACTGTTCCAACAATCACCACTCTGGTTTGGTTGAAATAAACCCTTAATTCACCCATTTACATGTGGAGATATGCTGGCTCTATACACGCTAAAAGTACTGATTATTTACATGGAGTCTGGTGGAAATATGCTGGCTCTATACACGCTAAAAGTCCTGATTATTTACATGGAGTCTGGTGGAGTTTGGTGATGGTGATTTCGGGGCTGTTTCATGTTAAACTAAAAGGATCTTCCTTTTTAACTAAAAGGTCTATCTCTGTAGGGATCCTTTACATAATGTTGTCAGACATTTAGAATAATAATCTGTGATTCCTCCTCATTTCATTGCTCTTGAGAACTTTGTAAAGACAGAAGTGAGTCATCCGCTTTGAATTGCCCTATTAAACAGAATATTACACATGGATTCTTTACATTGAGCGTAGTTGTTATGATTCACTTTACCCTTACAAAACCCAGCGTCTGTTAAACAATTGGAAGCCAAAGAGAACGGCACTTAAATTTCTGCAAGTCAAACATACCTTCAGCGGCAACGTTATTACCTTTTTTGTGGTGTAAATCGAATGCAGCTTAGGCTGAGTGATGGACCGCGGCAAGACAAATCTCCGTCCTTTAAAAAGTGCTGACTTTCGGGCAAAAAAAGAGGTAATAGATTCTCAAACTGAGGGGGCCATTACTGGTGCCGCATGCAAATGACGGGTGAAGAAATAATCTACACGGTGTTATTGAGCTCAGGGTTTAAAGAGGAAGGGAAGGCCTCTCCCCGTTCCCCTGTCGAAGCGCCATAATGTGCCGCTTGTAATTAGATATTGATTTGCTTTGTCGACGAGTATTTCAAACGAGTGTCCCCCCGGAAAGAAGAAGGGGATGCATAGAAGTCTGAATGCATCTTGTTGGGACGGATGTAATATCTTCATACAGGTGTGAGATTGCTATAGTGCCGAGTGAATAATTACTTCTCTCTAACTGAAATAAAGAGCATCTGGTAATTTTGTCGCAGTGAAGTAACACTTTTAGTGTCCTTGGGAGATAAGTTCACTCAGGGGTGCCCAATTTCTTTCGTATAAAGGCCCAAAATGTATCTGGCTGGAAGGCCAGGGAGGGGAATAAATGTAGATACAACTCATGTATTTAATTGAAGAGGAAAGTTTACAAGTTTGGGGATGTATAATCTGAGGCTCCGTTCTAAAAATAAGCACATTACAAATATTTTGTGGGGTTTTGTGTTTTTTTTATTTTTTTTAACTAAATTTGGAGCGTACAATCTATGAGGCCACGCCTACAATGTTGTACAGATGAGTAAAAATGGTCGTGGCCTATTACACATTGGATTCAATTCTTGCACTAAATCTGAAAGAGATGAATCATCCTAAACTGAATTTTTATATGCCCTCTGATCGGTGTGAACAAGTTTTGCAGATGAAGTTTGGGGATAAATAATTTAAGATAGATAGATAGATAGATAGATAGATAGATATGGACTTTATTAATCTCAAACTGGGAAATGACCGTGTTTCAGTTACAAGGACACACACACATACTCACTCTCACACACACAGGAAATACAAGAAATATAGTAGAAATAATAACTAATCTGAAGCAGATAAATATTAGATCTGGGGCTGATGGCTTGGCTGCGGGTGCCCGTGTGTCTGTCAGCTGTGTGATTGGTCTCTGCCGTCCTAAACTGTCCCCTGAAACTAAACAGACGGCAGAGGCTTTACCTGGGTGATTTAGGCAGGCGCTGAGTCAGCATCCTGTCGGTCCTAATGGCTCTCAGCTAGAGTGGATGGATTAAACCAACGAAGAGATTAGAGCCTGACCCACCCCCCTCCCCCACCCCGACCCCCTCTCCATCTTCGAATTCGCAAATCCAATACACTTATTTTCAAATGAGCACAGGGAGTATGATATTCTAAATATCTAAGATCTATTACAAAGTGTGTAGTTACTTTGTGTAGTTCAAGATGTGTGAAGTTGAAAATAGGTGCAAAAAACTTCACTCAGCGTAAAAAAAGAAAAGAGCCAAAAAACAGAAAGATCGTCTTTGAAAGAAATGGTGGCTAAAAACAGCAGAAACTTCAAAAAACAGTGGAACAAAAACGTCATGAACACCTTTTTATTAGACTTACTTTTTCCCTTTTGTTAAAGACAGAGTTCCAATGTGTTATTTGATGAATGTAGATACACGACTACAGATATCGGTTGTGAAATGAACAGATACAGTCTCTGGTCCTGCACCTCTGGCAGATAATATGCATACGGTGAGATCTCATCCCATCCAGCTCGGGATTCTCTCTGGCTTTCAGCCAAAAAGAAATTGAATTAAGCTAACTCCTCAGCACTCCCCACCCTCTCCACCCAAAACCCAATTCACTCAGCAGCTTTTAAAATGAATTTTATTGGATGATAAACTTCTCTGCATGGCTAGCTCTAGCTAGCTTAACCCTCCGTACAAATAGTCCTTGGCCTGGAGTACCAAAGAGTAGCGATGGATGGTGCATTACAACCGGTGATTATATGTTCTTTGTTTATGAAACAAAACTTCAAAAAAGGGACCTGAAGGTCACAACAAAGCGACAAAAATGCCAAAAAGGGATAATTGCAAGTTAGTTGTTATAAAAACCTGGGAATTAGTTGGAGGGACAAATAATTTTGTACCCTCGACTACTATCGTTACGTTGGCAGCACAATTTAGGAAGAGTTGTTAAAACTCAAAATAATTCATGCAACTAGTTCACTCCATTATTTTAAGTTGGTACAACTAAGCACTTTTACTTTTTACTGTGAATGGATACATGGTTAAAATATTCAGCTTTACTGCTTTTTTACTATTGTTTATTTCTGGTGTCTAACATCCATCCTTCCTTCCTTTCCTCTGTCTCCCCCCCTAGCCAGGCTTTAACTTCTGTCACCCCTCCGCCCCGTCTGCATCAATACTAAGCCCTTTATGTGATCCTCGGCTGCTTCAATAAAGCTGTGTGCTTGGCAAAAGTCCCAAAACATTGACAAATGGCTAAAAAATGTCTGATAACATCTGAAATAACGTCTGAAAAAGTCCCAAAACATTGACACAAACGAAAAAACCCTGACAAAAACGGCTGATAACGTCGCAAAAAACATCGAAAAAAACATTGGAAGAAACGTCTGAAAGAATGTCCGAAAAAGGGCCTAAAACACCATTGTCACAAATATCGAAAGCATCGTAAAAAGCAAAAATGAAAATGCCACCGTGATTGTCTAGAGACCGTTGCAGAGCACGTGTTTTACTTCTGATCCTTCCTCCTTCCTTCCTTTCCTCTGTCTCCCCCCAGCCAGGCTTTAACTTCTCTCACCCCTCCGCCCCGTCTGCATCAATACTAAGCCCTTTATGTGATCCTTGGCTGCTTCAATAAAGCTGTGTGCTCTTTTGGGCCCTTTGGGTCCCTTCTTCGGCAAACAAGATATCGAGGGGACAAATTAAAACGCCACTGTGATTGTCTGGAGACTGTAGCAGAGGGTTTGTGTCCGTAAGTGGAGGAAAAGATCCACATGGAGAGGTTTTGTCTCTGCTTCCTGCAGCAAATGACATCTTTATCAGCCTAAATCATTGAGCTGTGCTCAAACAAAAAAGGGCGTCCCACCCCCTGCTACACTAATGTTTTATATTGTATTTAATGGCTGAAATTACACAGACAGCAAGGCAAATACAGCTGAGCAATTACCCCAAATTTACCAATTAACCTTTAACTGATATTTACATTGTGTATGTTTGGTAATTTGAACTACAATGCACCTGACACTACAACAACAAAACATATAGAACCAGAAGCAGTCTGGATCAACAGAAGTACATTTCCAGGATAAAGCCTGACGCGTTGGATGTCCCTCACCTTCCTCTCTCTGTGTGTTGACTTTCTCGGATTTCTTTTCTCTGTTCGTTTCAGGCAACAATAAACTTCGAGCTAGCAAGCTGTAGATGCAAAGTTTTGAAGAAAATTTGTGATATAAGTGACAAACACATATAGAAAGAAATGAAATTTAAAAAAAAAAAATTACATTAAACTGTATAAATGTGTTCCATTTATTGTGTCTACCAGTACTTGTATTGGTCTAGAAATGAAAAAAAAGGTGTCTATTAATGTGAGTCACGACATGCCATAACACACTAAAATGTATGATATCATACCGGCTGGTCATGTGACATCAGCGGCGCGTTATTATTGGACCCACGCAACTTCTAGGCAAGACCAGCCCTTCAATAGCATTCACACGCTACTATTGGCCAGGCGACCATGCCCATGCAAGGTACTCAATTTGTTAAGGTCCTATCCCCTGACCAGTCGACTATCCCAACCGTAACTACTCGAGGGTCAATGCTTAACTACAACCAATCGGGCTGCTACGTAGGGCGGGACTTGCCTAAAAGTTGCGTGGAATCCATAATAACGCATCAGCTGAAGTTAGTAGATGTGTTTAGCTACAGAGCTATGCGACGCCGGCTACGGTGCTCCACGTGGAGCTCCGTCGTATCAGCGGTATTTGGTGGTTTAGTTACCTGAGAATAGGTGACTGTGAGCCGTGTACAGAGCGCCGCCAGCTGCCAGCTGTTTCGGCGGATATTACGGTTAAAGCTATAGTGCGTAGTTTCTGTCTCCCCCGTGAGGAATTCTAAGTTATAACAACAAAACTGTTGATGATACAAGCCTTCCCTGATCCGGCAGAGAAGGACGACATGTTTGGCATTTAACACCTCACTTGAGACATGTTTATCGATACGCCACTTGTTCCCAAAATCACTGAGTCATCTGCGTCAATTATTGACGTGTTGCCCGGATCGACTCAGAGATACTTTAAACTGATGATGACTCAATTTGGGGGCCGGCAGAGTCGAGGCACACAGCTCAATATGTCAATATCACGGACACACCTGAACGGAAAGGGCATAGAAAACCTATACAGTAAGCCGTGACTCACATTAATATGCACACACTATGCAACAGTTATTTGCTTTTATAGACAAGCTTTTTTTTAATGTTCTGTTTAATTTTTGACGTTTTTGTCACTTTTTTTTCTCCCTTAACTTAAAGGTATAGTGGAGGATTTTCTTTTTCCGGGTGGATCATCAAGACTATTGGTCTTATATATGTTTACGTAAGGCCGTGGTACGTGCACGTCCCTAGCTTTCAGGTGTATATCGGTGTGTATGTGTGGTGAGCTTGAGCTACGGTTTCAGCCATTCATTGAAGCATTGAAGCTTTGGGGAGAATATTTCACACGCTGGCGTGCACTAAAAGCACAGGTTGGGCTTCCCACTGATGTCTCAGTGGTGAAGTTTCTACTCCACAGGTAAAGTTTGGCATGATATTTGGAGAAATCGATTTAAAATCACTGCTAGTAAAAGTTGATGTAAGCTATGATTAGCGATGCTAGCCCTGGCACAAGTCACGCACCGCACCATGGTAAACATCTCAATTTGTGAGAAAAGTACAAATCTTCTTTTGGAAAGTAGGCTTGTATGAGCCATGCCGACAGCAACTTTGTAAACAGTGCACTCTCGTGCACACGTTTAATAGGCGTTCCCTCTCGGGAGCAGGCAGAGTGTTGCGCATGTGCATTTTTTCAAAAAGTACAGAGGGCAGTTCTTTTCTAAAATTCGGGAAAATCCTCCACAATACCTTTTAATATTAATGTTGCATAGAAAACCAATACGGCAGGCCGTGACTCACATTTATACACATTGTTACATTGGTGACTTTGAGTGTCTGATTAAGCGCTATATAAATTTAATAAATTATATTATTATTGACTCATCATGTAATGATAATGTGCTCGCATTAAACTGATTAAGGAAAGTTAAACACTAAAGTAGTAACGGAGAACAAAGATTTTTCACATTTTTTCAACTTTTTTTCTAATACATTTTCAAATTTTTTGTCCTCTTTTTCAACATGTCATTTGCCTCCCTTTTTTGAAGTATTTGTCACTTTTCTCTGCGTTTTTATATTTTTTCCAAAAAAAAATTTTTTAAAATGTTTTTTTTTGCTTTTTCCGATGTTTTTGCTGCTTTTGTTGTTGTTTGTTTTGACATTTTTGTCGCCTTTTTCAACATTTTTGTCTTTTTTCATTCTGTTCTCTGTGTTTTGTCTGTTGTTTGTGTCTCTGTGGATTGTATGATATGATTGTAGCCCATCAGGTCACATTTTAGATGTTCTCGCCCACCGTCGAGCCCATGAAACTAATTAAAGAAAGTTACACACTAAGGTAGTTTAACGGAGAACTCTCGAACGGGAGGGGCGCTTCAGTAGCTGCAGTTGATTTCACACGGCATATCTTTTGATTCCTGTAGGTCCCATTTTAAATATTCCTTTTGATGACTTCTTTTTATATCTTCCTCCTTCATTACATTCTCTCTCATATACGCATTTTACATCTCCACTGGGCATGTAATTACCCATAATTCCGCAGGGGAAAGAGCCTCCGTTCAATATATACGCGTGTCTTAAGTGTTGTGACAATTTCTCATCCATTTTCTAATTCAAAGAGTTGGAGGAGTCCTTTGTGATTCCCTCTTCTGATCTCTCATGCCTTTACATGCTCTTTGCACAGTTTTTTTTGCCGTTAAGTTTATAGCTTGGTTACATTTTCACATCCTAACGATAGAAGGGGACCATCACAACAAATCCCCAAAGTGCAGGAATGAAGATCAATGTTGCCTGACCGGGCAGAAAATCAAAGTTGAAATGCACAAAAAAATTTGTTGTTCAAAGAAACCGTTCCAGGGACATTTTACAGACATTCAAGAGACGTTTTTTAATGTTTTTTCCCAACGTTTTTGTTGCTTTTTTGACGTTTTTTTTCGATGTTGTTGTCCCTTTTTTTCATAGCTTGTATCACGGCTGCCGATACAGCATTCTCGCTCAATACTGGACTGATTTCAAAGATTGTTGTTCCTATCAGACACTTAGAGACAAAAAAATTAAACAACAGGGTCCAGGTTGAAAAACAAATGTTTTTTTTACACTTTAAGCGCCTGTGTGCAGAAATTTGGGATAAAGCATCACGTTCACCTGTAGAGATTAATGTTGCAACAAGATTCATTATGTAAACAGTGTTATCAGTGTGAGATGCTCCCAGTTTGCTACCGCCAGACATTTGGATTCTGTCAGCGTTGCCATGGTTACCCTCATTAAGGTTGTTGGAGGTTGCAGTGCAGGCAGCAGCCTCATACATATTCATATCTGGATTATTTTCTGGAATAATGGATTAGCCTTCTTCTCAACTTTTTCAGTCCCCTATTCCGTTGTTTATGATGCTTTTTTTTCGACATTTTTGGTGCTTTTTTTGTACGTTTCTCCACTTTTTAACGGGTCCTTCGACGTTTTTGTTTACATTTTTGTTGACGCTTTTTTAAACGTTTGTGTTGCTTTTTCCAACTTTTTTATCAATAGTTTTTCGGTGTTTTTCAAGTCTTTCTCCGACATTTAGATTGCAGTGCCTGTATGTAAAGTCTCCCTGAGGGTAAAAACAATCCCTGACATTTCCGATGTTGACACAATTTTCAATATTTAATGCTTTTCGGAGTCTATTACCCTTTTTCCGGCGTTAATTTTGCATTTTTCAATGTTTTTTTCGGAATTTTAAATGCCTTTTCCTACGTTTCTTTACCTTTTTTCTGCACTTAACACGGACATTTTTGTCACTTGTTTTCCAACATTTTTGATGGTTATTTCGGAGAAATATGTGAATCACGTTGACGTAGCTGTGAGACTTTAGATGTCAGTCTCTGCTTCACAAGTATTCTAATAGCCCAGTTTGTCCTGAAAAAATAATTATAGATTGACTGTACAGAACAGGGTTGATGTAATACAAGCATTTTTAGAAAATACTGTATGTAAGGGTTAATGGCCAATTGTCAGTTATTAACCCTCTGAGCCCTAAGCTATTTTTGACATTTGTCAGTGGTCCACCTGGTTTTATACCATGGTCTGGGTGAATACTTGATTCTGATTGGCTTGGTGAATACTTGATTCTGATTGGCTGGCTGCAGGGTGTCCATAAAAAAGTGTTATAGGACACATACTAAAGGAGTTCCAGTAAAACTGACTGTTTAGCGTTCTAAATGAATGCGCTACATTAAAAGAAAAAGGAAATGTGAATCTGTTATTTCCAACACTGATGTGCTTCAGTGCCTCGTCCTCTGAACACCACAGGATGGAGCTAACAAAAGAAGTCAGTTTTAGTGCCCCTCTGAACTGACTTTGTTTCACATCGAGTAACGTTATCTCACATCCCGTTCGCTGTTCAGGTCACTACTTCAGGCTGCAGGAGCACGTATTAACCAAAAAAGATAAAGACATATTTATGTGCTTTAATTATCTATCTCAGGGGTTGATACTGATATTGGTCATTGTGCTTTCACAACTATTAAGGACTAATGGTCATTTACATTTAAATATTGAAGCCACTGCCCTGAAAAGATTACATTATAAATTTCATTTTTTTTTTGAAGAAATTACGATGTGAATGCTGTACGCTGAAAGGCTGACACTGAATTAATAAATAATGGATACAGGGTTTTTTGAAAGTAAATCTGCTGTTAAGTAAAATGAAATGACTTTAAACTATCAAAATTGAAAGGATCAGTGGCATAACGAGCCAACACCGGGCCCCTATGCAGGATTATCAAGGCGGGCCTCCCTACTACAACACGTGATGACGGCACAATGTCCACGAGTAGGCTACCATGAATAGGACAGGGGGATCATAGAGACACAACATATAAGAGATGAGATGACTGACAACATCAGGGGCCTGTTGCACAAAAGTAGAATGAAGAAATCCAGGATAACTGAAAAAGCGCAGCTTGACTTAGTGTGATCATCGCGGCTTAATCGGTTGCACGTTTGCCGAGCCAGGATAAGTAGGTGAAGCTATGTCAAGCCAGTTGTACATAGATGGGATAAGTGCACGTTCACGGCTTTCTTAAATAGACCGTGGTATTGAAATTTACGTATTTTATAGGTGCACAAAAAATGCTCGCAAGCGCCCCCTAGAAAGTTAAAAAAATTGAGCCCCAGCAGTGAAAAAAAAATTTCTCACGATGGACAGGCCTGAGAACACCTACAGGCCAAAATTGACTTTTGTTCATAGCGCCCCCCGCTGGCAACAGGAAATGCGCCTTATATGACTGACTCCTAGGGTCTGAACATTTCCAAGGTTGTGGTGACTGATGTTGCTCTCTCTGATCATTCCTGTGTTTTCTTTAACGGCACTATCTCTCTGCCCAAAAGTGTTCAAACAAAGTTAATCAGAAAACGGTATATCACTGAAAACACCAGTGAATCATTCATTCAGCTTTTCTCCTCTACACCCACCCTCACTGGGGCCTCAGTCACTGAGCTTGTAGATAATTTCAACTGTAAAATTACGAATGTTATTGATGCTATTGCTCCCACTAAGGTCAAAGCTGTCTCTGGTAAGGAAAGATCTCCATGGAGAAATTTTATAGTTGTGAGAACAGGCAGATCGCTAAACAACAGTTTTGATGCCTTCCAGTCAGGTTTTCGACCACACCACAGCCCTGAGACGGCTCTTGTTAAAGTCTTTAATGACATCCACTAAAACACAGATAGTGGCAAAATTTCAGTCTTAGTATTACTTGATCTCAGTGCTGCATTTGATACGGTAGACCATGACATATTGCTTGACCGATTGGAAAACTGGGTTGGTCTTTCTGGCTCAGTACTAAAGTGGTTTGAATCCTATTTAAAGAATAGGGACTACTTTGTGTCTATAGGTAATTATACATCTGAGCATACAAATATGACGTGCAGAGTTCCCCAAGGCTCAGTTCTGGGGCCTCTTCTGTTCAACATCTACATGCTTCCACTGGCTCAGATTATGGAAAACAACAAAATAAGTTACCATAGTTATGCGGATGACACACAAATGTACATAACCTTATCGCCAGGGAACTATAGCCCAATACAACAATTAAATATGTGCATTAAAAATATTAATGATTGGATGTGCCAGAGCTTTCTTAAATTAAATGAAGAAAAAACGGAGGTGGTTGTTTTTGGAGCAAAAGAGGAACGATTGAAAGTCAGCGCTCAGCTTCAAACGACAATGTTAAAAACAAAAGACAAAGCAAGAAATCGTAACTTTTATTCTTATACTGCACTATCAATTTTATTCTTGTCTTTTAATGTTTTTAATTTGTTTATTATTGTTTTTTAATTGTTTTCTAACTGCTCTTTAATGTTTTATGTAAAGCACTTTGAATTGCCCTGTTGCTGAAATGTGCTATATAAATAAAGCTGCCTTGCCTTGCCTTGCCTATATGACAAACATCATCCGATTTACATGAAACTAAGAATGTGTGGTCTACATGTGATACTGAGCAGCCCCTTATACTTTAGCCACGCCCCCTTTCATAACATTGAAACCGTTTAAGGTATACCCTTGTGTGAGGTATCAATGAACTCAGCAGAGACTTCCTTTTTTATTGGTGATGGTTTGGCCCGCCCCCTATGCTTTGGCCACGCCCCCTTTCACAGCTAATGAACCGCATGACGTAGAATCTTGTGTGAGGTATCATACTCGGTGGGGAGTTCCCTTTTCATTGGTGATGATTTGTGGTGTCTGAGAGCTGCGCAATGCACGGTCGCAAGGAGCGGCGTCCGCCGGTAACCCTGACGCGCGCAGAGGCGCGAGGGCCCGTCCATCGCTGCTCGCAGCTTTAATTCTAAATATTTTTCTACAATTAATGATCATACAGAACAAACATGACTGGACAAAAACTAGGAAAAGAAGTGACTTCAATACACACTGTAAGCATATCTGTAAGACAATATAGCCTATTATTAATATTTTTTTCTCACTCCCTAGCTCGAAGATGACAAGTGACCGCACCAAAATAAAATGATTAAGAAGCTTTGAACACATTCTCAATCCCATCTGGTAAAATACGGATGTTTGGTCAGGTGCCATTGTCATCGTTATTGATGCTAAAAGTCCCCTCTTAAGGCCATTTTACAGTTGTGCGGAGGCTCCACGCAGAGCTCTCACCGTAGCCTATGTAAGTGGCCTGATGTTTATACTTGTACGCTGGTGGTTGCGTGTAATCCGCGCGCGCGCGGATTAAACACGGCTAAAATGCTGACAGCTAAATGGTGTAGTGTGACTGTATTTCACTATAGAGGATTCCAACAGCGGGACGTCCAACAGTCTGCTGCTAAAGCTATGAGCTAAAAGACACAAACTAGCACTATGGTCACTGGTCAAAACAGACAGGACAAAATGTTGCGTTTACTGGTAAACTGGTAAACATCGTGACCGGCTTATGATGACCGACTGCTACCTGTTGTGGAATTTTCCTCACGTTACTCTGTCCTCTGTGACGGTCTACATCTAGAAACTGAGCTGCACGGTGCAGGGAACAACTCTGATTGGCTCATGGAGGCACGTGATCAGACAGCGATTTATGGAGCGCTAGATTGGCTTTGCAAAACCTTTAATAAGGAGCGCTCTATGAACGGAATGACGCATTTTAAATATCGCTCGATCACAAAAATGTTATCGTGGGAAGCCAAAATCGTGATCGTGATTAAAATTCGATTAATTGTGCTCCCTAGATTCTACCACCACCACTCCAGTGGAGGCGCTAATGAGCTAGATTACTACACACGCAGTAGCAGAAGAATACCAGCTATACACAACGGCACAAATGAGGTAAAAGGAAAAAAAAACAGGAGTGAGTCGGTTCATTGACTTATGGCACTCCATTCTCCCGGTTCAGTGACACGAGTCGGGTTAATTAACCGGCTCTTCGATCAGTTCGTCAACACTAGTAAACGATAGCCATCAGTAAACAGAAGTGATGTGTGTGTGGGGGGGTGGAGTGAGAGAGTGCCGGCGATTAGCTTCGGAGCGAGTCCGCTGCACAGTGTGGAAGGATCCCCCTGCCTCCCCCTGCCTTCCCCCTGCCTCTCCGCGTTGCACGGGGCAAATTTCACGAGGAAGAAAAACCCATTTCCTCCGTATCGTCCCACTTATCTCAGGGTGCCAGTACAACCATTTCTTACCATCTAAACAACTGCAATAGTAGGATTTAAATCAAACTTGTGACAGGAATAGTGACAAGTAATGCATGTTAATAAAACTAAAGCAGAACACATTCAGAAGACAACGGAATAACTGTTAAACACGTTTATTTCAGATCAGAGCGGCAGCTGATTTAACACATAAGACTCCAGGATTAATCTTAGCCTGCCTGTTAGCCTGCTAATGTAAATTCCTCACCACTGTTGCACTGCTTGCTCTTGAGGGAATTACTGTAATTGCTGGAATTGTTGGGGCTTTGTAAATTATAGAGTGTGGTCTAGACCTACTCTATCTGTAAAGTGTCTCGAGATAACTCTTGTTATGATTTGATACTATAAATAAAATTGAATTGAATTGAATCTCTAAGGGAGACGCCAGCCACCCTCCTGAGGAAAACCATTTTGGCCGCTTGTACCCTGGATCTCGTTCTTTTGGTCATGAGCCTTCATGTCTATAGGTGAGGGTAGGAACGAAAACTGACCGGTAGATCGAGAGCTTTGCCTTCTGGCTCAGCTCTCTTTTCGTCACAACGGTGCAATAAATTGAATGTAATACTGCACCCGCTGCGCCAATTCTCAGACTAATCTTCCGCTCCATTGTCCCCTCACTCGCGAAGAAAACCCCAAGGTACTTAAACTCCTTCACTTGGGGTAAGGACTCATTCCCTACCTGGAGTAGGCACTCCATCGGCTTCCTGCTGAGAACCATGGCCTCAGATTTAGAGGTGCTGATCCTCATCCCAGCCGCTTCACACTCGGCTGCGACCCGATCCAGTGAGTGCTGAAGGTCACAGGCCGATGATGCCATCAGGACCACCCCTCTGCAACCCCTCCCCACCCCGACTACGGCTTGATATCCTGTCCATAAATATTACAAACAGGATTGGTGACAAAGCGCAGCCCTGGCAGAGGCCAACCCTCACCTTAAAAAGAGTCCGACTTACTGCCGAGAACCCGGACACAGCTCTCACTTTGGTCATACAGAGATTGGATGGCCCTGAGAAGAGACCCCCTCACCCCATACTCCCGCAGCACCTCCCACAGTATCTCCCGGGGAACCCGGTCATACGCCTTCTCCAAATCCACAAAACACACGTAGACCGGGTGGGCATACTCCCAGGCTCCCTCCAGGATCATTGCGAGAGTAAAGATCTGGTCCATTGTTCCACGACCAGGACGGAATCCACATTGTTCCTCTTCAATCTGAGGTTCGACTATCGCCGAACCCTAATTTCCCGCACCTTGGAGTAGACTTTACCAGGGAGGCTGAGAAGTGTGATACCCCTGTAATTGGCACACACCATCTGGTCCCCCTTTTTGAAAAGGGGAACCACCACCCCAGTCTGCCACTCCTTTGGCACTGTCCCAGACTTCCACGCAATGTTGAAGAGGCGTGTCAACCAGGACAGCCCCTCCACACCCAAAGCCTTGAGCATTTCTGGACGGATCTCATCAATCCCAGGGGCTTTGCCACTGTGGAGTTGTTTGATTACATCAGTGACTTCCGCCTGGGAAATTGACAACGATCCCCCATCATCCTCCAGCTCTGCCTCTAACATAGAGGGCGTATTAGTCGGATTCAGGAGTTCCTCAAAGTGCTCCTTCCACCGCCCTATTACCTCCTCAGTTGAGGTCAACAGTGTCCCATCCTTACTGTACACAGCTTGGATGGTTCCCCGCTTCCCCATCCTGAGGTGGCGAACGGTTTTCCAGAAGCACCTTGGTGCCGACCGAAAGTCCTTCTCTATGTCTTCTCCCACACCCGCTGCTGTGCCTCTTTCACGGCAGAGGCTGCAGCCCTTCGGGCCCTTCGGTAGCCTGCAACTGCCTCCGGAGTCCTCTGGGATAACATATCCCGGAAAGACTCCTTCTTCAGTCGGACGGCTTCCCTGACCACCAGTGTCCACCACGGTGTTCGTGGGTTACCGCCCCTTGATGCACCTAAGACCCTAAGACCACAGCTCCTCGCCGCAGCTTCAGCAATGGAAACTTTAAACATTGTCCACTCAGGTTCAATGCCCCCAGCCTCCACAGGGATGCACGAAAAGCTCCGCTGGAGGTGTGGGTTGAAAGTCTGTCGGACAGGGGCCTCCTCCAGACGTTCCCAATTTACCCGCACTACCCGTTTGGGCTTACCAGGTTTGTCCAGAGTCTTACCCCACCCCCTAACCCAACTCACCACCAGATGGTGATCGGTTGACAGCTCCGCCCCTCTCTTCACCCAAGTGTCCAAAACATACGGCCTCAGATCAGATGAAATGATTATAAAATTAATCATTGACCTTTGGCCTAGGGTGCTCTGGTACCAAGTACACTTATGATCATCCCTATGTTCGAACATGGTGTTTGTTATAGACAATCCATGACTAGCACAGAAGTCCAACAACAAACAACCACTCTGGTTTCGATCAGGGAGGCCGTTCCTTACAATCACACCTCTCCATGTGTCTCCATCATTACCCACGTGCGTTTTGAACTCCCTCAGCAGAACTATGGCGTCCCCCACTGAAGCCCCATGCAGGACTCCACTCAAGGTCTCCAAGAAGGCCGAATACTCCGAACTCCTGTTTGGTGCATATGCACAAACAACAGTCAGTTTTCCCCCCCACAACCCGCAGTCGTAGGGAGGCGACCCTCTCTTCCACCGGGGGTAAACTCCAACGTTGCGGCACTCAGCCGGGGGCTTGTGAGTATCCCCACACCCGCCTGGCGCCTCACACCCTGGGCAACTCCAGAGAAGAAAAGAGTCCAACCCCTATCAAGGAGTATGGTTCCAGAACCAAGACCGTGCGTAGAGGTAAGCACCACCAGATCTAACCGGTATCGCTCCACCTCCCGCACCAGTTCCGGCTCCTTCCCCCACAGAGAGGTGACGTTCCACGTCCCCAGAGCCAGCGTCTGCTGCCCGGGTCTGGTCCGTTGAGGCCCCTGACCTTCACTGCCACCCATGTGGCAGCGCACCCGACCCCAGCGGTTCCTCCCACAGGTGGTGGGCCCATGGGATGGAGAGATGGGGGCCACGTAGCTTTTTCGGGCTGTGCCCGGCCGGGCTCCGTGGCAAACCCAGCCACCAGACGCTCGCTGACGAGCCCGCCTTCTGGGCCTGGCTCCAGACGGGGGCCCCGGGCTTCTTCCGGGTAGGGTCACTCCATCTCTACCTCGGTCACTGATAGGGTTTTTGAACCATTCTTTGTCTGGCCCCTCACCTGAGACCACTTTGCCTTGGGAGCACAAAGCTCCAGACAACACAGCCCTCCGGTTCATTAGATGTTATGCATGGTCTTTTGCTGTATGTTTTGTTGGTAAATGTGAGATGTTCGAGTCACACACACATCTCGTCTTCATAACAGAAACAAGGAAATTAATTTGACCCGTTCTCACTCCCGCTTGGTCAGTGGCTGCACGTGGTACAGCTGGGGTTGTCGCAAGTAATGAAAATGCCATAGGGGGCCCTGGCTGTCAATCAATATCTTCCAGTGATGCAGGCCCCTGATTGGTCCGGGCCCGTAAGCACCGCTTACCCTGCTTACCGATAGTTACGTGTCTGGAAAGGATGACCCAATATTTCATAATATTTATCCAGGCTGGACTATTGTAATTCCCTACTGTCAGGTTGCTCAAATAAGTCCCTAAGACTCTCCAGCTGATCCAGAATGCTGCAGCGCGTGTTCTCACAAGAAATAAGAAAAGAGATCATATTTCTCCTGTATTAGCTTCTCTGCACTGGCTTCCTGTTGAATCCAGGATTGAGTTTAAAATCCTTCTCTTGACCTACAAAGCTCTAAATGGTCTAGCACCATCATATCTAGAAGAGCTCCTAATACCCTATTGTCCCACTAGAGCACTGCGCTCCCAGAATGCAGAGTTACTGGTGGTACCTAGAGTCTCTAAAAGTAGAATGGGAGCCAGAGCCTTCAGTTATCAGGCTCCTCTCCTATGGAACCAGCTCTCCATCTGGGTTGGGTAATTATGAAATGCCAAGTGGACTGTCTGGGACTTGTCTTCTAAAAATCTAGGCAACCCTTATATAATCAATGTTTTATATAAATCTATTATAAAAACTAACGAAATATGCTTAAGTTAACCCTTGAATGATTCCTAAACCATTACGTTATCGAAATCCATTCTGTGGCTGTTGAGGATGTGTAAGCCGCTGCAAACGGGAATAATCACTCGGAGTTAACCAAATATTTCTTTATTAGGGCAGAGCCAAACAAAATCAAAGAAAAGTGTGCAGTGTGCACTGCAAAAAGACAGGCCTGATCACTGAGCAGCATTGCATTGAACTCTTAAGTGACTAACATGTAGGCTATTAATGTTTACCTACATTTTTACTTCATTATTATCAAATAGATAACTAACTAACCAATCACTCACCAAGGTTTTTAAACCTAGCAAACAAAAAAAGGCTGGTTTTAAATGGCTTAACTTTAAAGTATGTATTTACATCCTCTTAGTTTACATTTGTGACAAACAGGAAACAATTATAACTATGTTGCCAACTTGTTTTTTGTCAAAAGTTGTAAGAGTCTTTTTACTGTTTTATTTAACAGTTGTAACAGACCAAGTCTTTTTACTGTTTTATTTAACAGTAAGCCTAGAAACAGACCAAGAAAAACTTGCTCTTCCTGAAAGTCAACATAGCCTACTTACATATTTATTTTAGTTTACAAAATGGCCTGCTGCATTCTTCTCACCCTGCCCTTCTTTTTTTTTTCCCATCTGAAAGTGTGCTTTCTTCAAGAAGTGTCGGAGAAAGATACTGTCGACAGACTCTTCGCCCAGCTCAGGCGGTTTGAACGAATGAATTTGGTGACAAATTGACCGTTACCGATAGAAAATAGCACTCCTTGCCTCTTTTATTTTATTTTATTTCCGCCTCCACGGATGTAGCCTGAATAGTACTGAGAGCTTTTCCTTGAACAACTGTTGCAGGTGGGGTGGTCTCCTCTTGGTGGCATGTCATGCTGCTTCCTGCTGAACCCTGAAGAAAATCCAGTCTCTTTGGTTAGAATTTTCATGAAGTCACCTGGGTCTTTTTCATTTTTCCTCTGAGGCTGGCTTTGAGTGGTCATTGAAATGGCCTGCTGCAGTTCTAAAATGCTAGGTCCCCTTCACTCTGAGTCGGTAGAACCAGAGCTCCCACTCAGAGACCTTTGTGCCTCTTAAAGGAACACGCCAACTTATTGGAATTTAGCTCTTCAGTCGGACTCCATGGGCTTCCCTTTCCAGCATTAGCTTAGCCTAGCACAGATCCTGCAGGTAACTGGTTCCAACTCGCTCCGAATTCTGACGATGTCCCATCTGCCTCTTTGAAGCCGCATCATCGCTCTCTTGCTCTATTCTCTCTTCATCATGTCAGTGTCTGGCAAAAGATACTGCCACAGACTGGCCGCAGACATCATTCGCAGAGGTAGCCCAGCTGCGTGACAGCATTACGTGCTGCGTGAATGAACTTCTTCTTCTTCTTTAATGAATGAATGTATTGAGCCTGTGTAATGATTTTTTTTGCAAGGAGCCTGTATTACCTGGGATGAGCTACCGTCATCACACAGCAGTTCAGTGCATCAATGTTACCGTTGGTGAGAACAATAGACACGCAACTCCTTGCCTTTTTTTATTTTATTTTATTTTACCCCTCAAAAATAGGTTTGAGCACTCTAGTGGTTATGACCATATTACTATGTTACATGGACCGGGAAAATTATGTTTGTGCCTTGTGCAGTAAAATAGTAAAAAAAAGCAGTGTTAAGACTGGTTTTGAAGTCCCGAGTTTTCAACAGGAAAAAGGTAAATAGTGTGCCGTGGTGTGTGAAGAGTGAAGATCGGAGGTTTCCGGGATTAAAGTAACGCTTATTACTGTACAAGAAACAGGCAGTCCTTTCCATGTTTTTCACTGATATGATCATAACCACTACAGTGCTCAATTACCTATTTTGAGGGGGGAATAAACTTCAAAATGTCACAGCGAAAGCATGAACTGTCCTCTGGAGAACATCCACCAGACCAGTTGGCACCAAGATCCTGGTTCCAGGATGCCAGTCGGGCCTACTAGCCCGGTCCTGCTGCACTCCCTGCACACAAAATGGATATATATGCTACAAATGAACTCAGCCTGGTGCCCTGCAATGTCATGCTGAATTCCTGCTCTGAGTTGAAAACACATCTTGTTGTCAAAGCTTCCATGTTGCTACATCCAGTCACTGTTTCATTATTAATGTCATATTCATAATTGACTTTTGGCATAAATGTAGCAACTCATACACTTATGTATGGTTATTCTTAACCAATCCATGAAGAAATTATGTGTATTGTCTACATTATTGGCTCATATGTTCATATTTTAAGACTGTATAACTGTCACAGATCTGTTAATAATTGTTCATAATTGAACTTTAATATTTTCCAAAACAAAGTGCTGATTGGAAGAACATCTGCCTTTCTCAGATGCAGCTTTTTAAAAAGACGATTTGGGGTCTTTGGTTATTTTGTCACTTTTTTCATAGTTTGTATCGCTTTTTCTGAAACAAATACATATATTTTTCTAGATATATTTGACAACAGCGATTACAGTTTCATAATTGAACTTTAATATTTCCCAAAACACCGTGCTGATTGGGAGCACATCTGCCTTCCTCCGATGCATGATTGAATCTGATTGTAATTATTATTATTATATGAGATAGATTCATCAGATAAACAAAGATATGCACATTAAAAGCATTACTAATTAAATGCAATCAAAACCATTTTAATTTCTGATTGGACTGCGCTGAGTCAGAAACATTTGAATATTTGAAATAGTTTAGTAAAACTAAAAGGATCTTACTCTTTAACAAAAAGGTCTATCTCTGTAGGGATCCTTTCCATACTGTTGAGTCTGTCAGTGTCAGCGATCTCACTTAATACTGGACCAGTTTCAAAGATTGTTGTTCCCATCAGTCACTTAGACACAAAAACATAGGGAAATAGGGTCCAGGTTGAAAAAGAACAAAGTTACCCTTTAACTCGTTCACCAGTATGACAGATAAGATAAGCCTTTATTGTCGACTATAGGAGAAATTCATCTTGGGCATTTAGAATAATACTCCGAGTCTGTCAGCGGCAAAAACAGAACTTTTAGTGGACGCTAACTAATTAATACTGGACCAGTTTCAAAAATTGTTGTCCCCATCTGTCACTTAGACACAAAACCATGGAAAACATAGAGTCCAGAGGTCGGAAATAAAAAACTAACTTACCCTTTAAGTTTATGGTGATAGATAGATAGATAGATAGAGTATAACGTTTGAACGAGTTTCTGTGAGGTAAGTTTTAGAGGTTCAGCCATAAGTATGTCTGCACAGCTTTTATTATACGCTCAAACACTGCAACTTTGTAGACGACTTTTTGTTTCCCTTTGTCATTCCGAGCGATTAGGAAAAAATCCCAACAGAACTTTGGAAAGAAAGGTTCTAAGTTAGTGAACACAGCTGGCATTTTTTTCTGTCGCAGCCTCACTTAGGGATTCAAAGGCTGATACGATGTTACATACAAATGTTGTCTAAGATCCAGACACCGTCAGGTGATTAAGAATCATTAACAACAAGACAGACCTTCTGAAGCGTGTGTCTTTGCTCCCTTGAGGACAAAGAGATTATTATTTATTTAGCAGACAATTATTCACTCGGTTGTAGCCCAGAATAACGGTTTTACCCCGTAGAAAACCCATTAATTAGGACCGCACAGTCTTACTCAGAGTTCAGTTCAGAGTTTCTAAACAGAATACGCACCCAGGTTTATGTGAGCGTGTAACGAGGCTGAAATACAGGACAATCTAGAGTATTTCCAGGATATCTGGTCATTTTAATCACAGTCCAGTGTTTTTTTTTCTGTAGCTTTAAGGAAGACTTAGGGGCGTGTATTTGGCTGGGGGTTTAAGCATCCTTCCTCAAGAAAATGTCAAATTTTTTCCCCATACACTTTGTGTCTCTTTGTAGTCGTGTTTTGTCTCTTTTTGATCATTTGTGTTTCCTTTGTGGTAGTTTTGTGTCTCTGTGTTCATTTTAGCGTCACTTTGTAGTCGGTTTGTGTCTATTTATCACATCATTTTTTAGCATTATTATCAACATATCAACAAATATTGGAAAAGCTAGAGCAAATAATAAATAAATAAATAACACTCAAAAAGTTTAAAGACAAAACTTAATGCTAAAGAAGTCTGATCACAACCTTACATCTGAGAAAAGTCTTTTATTTTCATTCGTCTTATGAGCTGCACCTAGACTTTAAAGCATCAAATAACTAATGAAAACCAAACTGATCAGAAAAATGAACACTTGCACAAACATTGGTGTGATCAGAACTACCTTTCGTCTGTGCCACATATTGTCGGAAACGAACCATGACGTATGTGGAGAGCCCCGCGGAGGTGTTAATGGATCTAATTAGAATATGAATAGGCACCTGGCCAGAGAACGGCTGGCCTGGCTGGTTTTTCCTCAATCAGGATTGGCTGAAACCACTACTTTTAAACAAGAAAAATCTCTCGTGATTGGTTGACAGGTCTGTCATGGGTTAGGCTATTGGTCAACCTGGGCCATTATTATTATAATAATAAAATAATTTTATATATATATATATATATATATATATATATATATATATATATATATATAATAAAATATATATATTTCATATATGCTATGTTGTATATTCAGGGCTTGACATTAACTTTTTGAGGCAGTACAGCAAGTACATTTACGTTTAACTTGTCCATGAACAAAAGTCACTTGTCCGGGTAAAGATTCATCATTTTATAATTTCTTTTGTGTTTTGCTAATGCAGAATTTGAAGAAACCATTGAAAGCATCCAAACACTATCAACATTAATACAATTCAGTTTAAACAGTAGAAACAAATGTGTCCCAAGAATAGATTTCCCCTTCAACAAGAAAAAAGGATCTCCAGACTCATAATACAGAGTTAAACTTTGCACGCCGGTGTGTAGAAGTTAATATATTGAGATTCTAAGTGAATATTTTAAAGTTTATCATTACTTTCAGATTCCTAGTCAATATTCTAAGTTACTATGTCAATATATTGAGATATTCTGAGTTACTAAGTCAATATATTGAGATACTGAACCAATATGTTGAGTTACTAAGTCAATATATTACAATACTAAGCCAATATATTGAGATTAAGTCAATATTTTATAGTTTCTCATTACTTTGATATTCTTTGTTTATATTCTGAGATACTGAGTCAATATATTGAGATACTAATTCAATATTTTGACCAGAGGTAGTGGTGACTTGAACTTATACTATATCTAAAATAATTTTGTAGACATAACAATGGATTTTGCCACTAAATGTTGGTGTCAGCGTGTTTTTTTTTTCTTTTTACAATTCCACTTACCAAGGGATCCTTTAAAAAGGTGTAGCTACTTTACAGTTGATTATTACCTGATATTTAATCCGCTACAAACGAGTAGCGGAGCAGCTAGTAACGTTACGAGGCAGAGAGCCAGCCGTCAAGAGTCAAATTAACTTCATGCTTCATCCACACAAAGCACACTTCTATCGCCACGAGTGACAGCTTTATTCGGCTCGATTTCTGTGAACGATGTGGGGACGGGGTAACGTTAAAGCGTAGTTAGCATGCTAACGTTAGCTAACTAACACCAGCTGCCTGGCTTGCTGGTTCCGCGGTGCTTTCTTGCTGTATCTCTTACAGAGAAGGAGCTGAACAGTGGGCTGGGTCTAACGTCAGCGGTCCGCTCTCCCGCTGCTGCTGGGTCTAACGTTAGTTAATGTATTTGTTTCAAATCGGTAAAGTAAAATCTGTAACATAAACGGAATGAGTGGCACATAATAACGTATATAATGCTTCATCCACACAAAGCACATTGCTATCGCCACGAGTGACTTCTGTTTTCAGCTTGTTTTCTGTGAACAATGTGGCGAGGAGGTAACGTTAAGGTGGAGTTAGCAAGCTAACACCGGCTAGCTCGCCGTGCTTTCATGCTGCTTCGCTTTCGGAGAATGCGCTGAACAGCGGGCTGGGTCTAACGTTAGCGGCCCGCCGATAATATGTATTTGTTTCAATTCTGTAACATTGACGAAATGAGGGGCATTTTGTTTTGTTTGAGTTTTAACTTGTCCAGTGGGGCAAGTAAATTTCTCTTCCACTTGTCCTACAAAAAATCCACTTGTCCCGGACAAGCGGACAAGCCTTAATGTCGAGCCCTGATATTCATGTCATGGTTATCCTAATTAAAATGATTTGCCAGGAACGTGCTGTTTATTCAAAGATAGAGCTTTATTGACACAAAACACAAACGCAATCAGAAAAACAACTGTGTACAAAGCATCGGAGACACACAGCACACACAATAAATATCCCTCGCTCACGAGAAGCAGCACCGTCCACATCTAACCTGCGGCCGCCTTGGAGCTGTTGGTAACCGGCAGCATTCGGTCTGAATTCGGTCCATTTCGACGTCTGTGGTGCGTTGTCCTGTATTGTGGATCAGGTCTATAGTGGCGCACTTCCAAATGCCCACCTCACCCGCAGCCAGCACACTCTGTCTCGCTTCCAGCAGCTGTAAAATCAATCAATAAAGACAATCAGTACTGCGCAATGCACTGCTTACGGACACAACACATCTATGAATGCACCTGAAAAATATTCACATTGACCAAAAACGGGTCTAATCTTACCCTCTTTTCTTCTCGACCGACTTCAGCTGAACTCTTCACAGCTTCTGCCCGCGATGCCACATCTGGTTGGTTCTACCTGAAGCTCCTGCGCGCTGTCTCGTAATGTCTTACAGGCAGCTGGAAAACAATTAAATGAGAGTGGTATGAATAATAAAAAAAAGTCACAGTGAAATTAAACAAGGAAAGATTAAAAAGCAAAAATTACTTACAAACAATGGCGTCATTATCAGCGTCATGTAAATCTGGACTTGCAGACATACTGTAGCTCCGAGCAAATATAGGTCACAGCCTCGTTATCAGCTGAGGTTAGTCTGTAAAAAAAAAAAAAAAAAAAAAAAAACAAGTACGGTAGCAGCATGGTGGCCCAATAGCAGCATGGTGGCCCAATGGTTAGCACTGTGGCCTCACAGCAAGAAGGTTCTGTGTTTGAACCCAGGTGGTTCCGGGGCCTTTCTGTGTGGAGTTTGCATGTTCTCCCCATGTTTGCGTGGGTTTCCTCCGGGTGCTCCGGTTTCCCCCACCATCAAAAAACATGTACTAGGTTCTCCAGGCAGTGCTCTTGATCAAGGCACTGGCTCAGATCTGGCTGCCCACTGCTCCCTTGAGGGATGGGTTAAATGCAGAGAATGAATTTCGCTACATGTACGTGTATGTGACAAATAAAGTACCTTTAAGATTGGTATCTATTAACGTTAGATATATCCTTATACAGCAAAATGAATGAAATTCATTCAATGAAAGCATATTCTTTAAATCTTACTCTTGCTCCGGTTTGTAGCGCTCAGAGTTGTGAAGACGGCGTACTGCTTCCTGTAAATTACAAGATAAAAAAAAATACACTTTTATAAAGCAACATCACCAGCTTAGCTGTAATGAATTGTGCTGAAAGCAGCCAGGCACACAGCTCTGTGTTGCACGCGTTTAAACTTGGTGAGGTTTAAAACATTACTGCCAAGTCTAAGTAGCCTGTTTAACATCCAAAGACAGTCATTGTACGATCAAGAGTTAATAAACAGTACAGACTAGCTCGCCGTTTCATTAATAATCATATACTTACGTTGTCTTTTCCTTTTCTGTGAGCGCATCTTTGGAGGAGGAGGAGAGAAAAACCACTCCATACGTCTTGAACAACTCCTGTGTGTTTCCAAGTGAAGTTTGACAAAGTGTACCGCAGAGATGGGGACTCGAGTTTGAGACTCGGACTCGAGTGCGACTTAAGTCGCACACACAGTGACTTCAGACTCGATTTGAGACTCGTCCTCGAAAGACTTCCGACTCGACTCGGACTCGAGCTGCGGGACTCTTGAACAATGTTTATTTTTAGGAAATGTCTGACGAGCTCGCTATAGGCTACCCTTATATATATGTCAATGGCTATACCCCTCCCTCCGATACCTATAACCTGCCTACGTAACACGTACTGCTGGCTGGAGGACAACAAACAAACATGTCAAATTCACCGGCCGCTGCTGTGCCATTCATCGTAAGTTTTATGCTCAAAACTTTAAACAAAAAAGCCCAAACAAAAGAAGCGCTCAATGCAAAATATGCGGTATCACGATAAAAGATTCTGGCTCAACCACATCTAATTTTATCAGGCATCTGAAAACGCACCCTGATAGGTGAGTAAACATGTTTAGCTCAGCATTGACCATCTACCGTTAGCTTGCTTCTTGCTTTAGCTACGAGCTAACGTTACGGGAGGTTAACTCCGACTGTCTTCCTTATCAAATATAAATGAGCGTTTGTTTAATTGCCAAACTTGTGGTGGTCGATCAACGTTACGTTAATCATTTACGTGCCGCTGTCTGCCATCACGTTAATTATTAACGTTTTCTGCAAACAGGTTACAGGATTATTGTTGATCATATAACGTTACAGTTTATAATGTTACACTGGTTTGAGAGTCTGGGATGTGTTGACTTACAGTAGTTTATAAGGTATGATTAGTTGCATAGGCAGTGCACATTACATGGATCTGCCACTAAGTAAATAACAAATAATTGAGGATTCTCTATCATAAGGAAGTGCACTGTAGTGTGTTAAAAATTTCATTTGGTTGCAATAGTGTTTTGCATTTAGCTACACAGTGATGTTTTGCAGTTTTGAACTAAATAGGAGTATGTCAATTTTAGTAACACAATTTTTGTTGTGAATTATAACATTTTCTATATTTGGTCTTATGGCCCCACAGAGGCAGCACAATAGGAGCCAAGGCCTTCCATTATAATTCATCAACAGACAAGGGAGTCCTTTCTCTTCAGAGCCTCAATTTACATACTGTACTGTATGTTACTTAAAGTACAGATATTAACTTAAAAGTAAAGCAAGTTTTTATCATGTTGCAATAGTCTGTTTACACTGATTATATACCAAAATCAAAGCTGATACTGTATGCTAATAGATAAAGGAGTCATAATAACATATTGCATGCTTTGAATTCCTGGATGGGTCACTGTACGTGATGCAACACTTATTATAACCACAAGAGACTTGAGACTTGACTTGGACTCTAGCTCAGAGACTTGAGACTTGACTTGGACTCTAGCTCAAAGACTTGAGACTTGACTTGGACTCTAGCTCAGAGACTTGAGACTTGACTTGGACTCTAGCTCAGAGACTTGAGACTTGACTTGGACTCTAGCTCAGAGACTTGAGACTTGACTTGGACTCTAGCTCAAAGACTTGAGACTTGACTTGGACTCTAGCTCAGAGACTTGAGACTTGACTTGGACTCTAGCTCAGAGACTTGAGACTTGACTTGGACTCTAGCTCAGAGACTTCAGACTTGACTTGGACTCTAGCTCAGAGACTTGAGACTTGACTTGGACTCTAGCTCAGAGACTTGAGACTAGACTTGGACTCTAGCTCAGAGACATGAGACTTGACTTGGACTCTAGCTCAGAGACTTGTGAGCATCTCTGGTGTACAGACAACTCTTTTACCAGTTGGCCTGAAATATTCCCATATTTTGGAAGCTTTTGCTCTAATTCTCTGACTCATCTCCCGAGTCCCGCCCGGTCCCACCGCTATTTTTCAAATGGAAGCAGTGAGGGCGGGGGTAGGGGGCGGGGCAGAGTGATAGAGAGAGACAAAGAGGAGTAGATTAACCAGCAGGGCGCACACAGCGCACACACTTGTGTGGAGGTGAATTACAGTGAGTTTTAATGGAATACTGGGAAAGCTTAATAACAATAGGACAATTGAAGTCTAGATTATGAGGCCATTTCAGCAGAGCCAACAGCTTCATATGCCATCGACGTGAATATGGTGCTGAATTTGCCAGTATTTTAAGAAGACAAATGGTTGGGTCTTTGTCATGCAATGACAAAGCTGATATGCTTTATGTGAAGCCCAGTGTTTTGGTGTCAGCAGAAAGACTTCTCTTAGAAAACTGTCCAGTGGAGCCTCTGTCTCCATTCCACCAGACAATGTTGGATGAGCAAGACCAAAGACTGTAGTCATGTCACTATGGCACAGTGGTTGAGCTCTAGGAGACTGTGATGTTGTTTGCATAGAATGCACATTTTACCTTTGTGGCAAAGCCTGATTAAAACTAATTGCTGAAATAAATTATTTTGTGTATCTTTTTTACATAACATTAGTCATTACTAATGACATACACAGTAATTAATCTAGCATACTTTTATTAAATAAATCAATTCAAGCTAAAATTGAAGAGTCTACAATTAGGCTATACTGAGTCTGATCTATTTTAAGAGATTTTCTTAAAATGAAGTTAATACCTTTTAGAAAAATTTCACCTGGGGTAAAACTCCCCCTGCTGCTACCATGATTTGCATTTGTATAGCTCACAGCATTTTCATTTACATGTTAAAGCCTCCCCTAGAATTAGAGGGAGGGGGGGGGTCATGGGGGGACAACTGCCAAGCAAGACCCACATCAATTTCCGACAATTTCCGGCAGTTTTCGTGTTGCCTGTAAATTGCCATGTACAGTCGTAAACCTGAAGTTCCACAATAATCTACAGTGTCGCATACTGACGAAAATCCCACTTTTCATGCATAATAAATAATATTATTTTGGTCTTATTACCAGTGAAATATTACAGTATGCTGTAAGACAGAACACGATATGATCAGAGCCTGGTGCATGCAAAGCCGATTTCCCACAATGCAATGCCGGCATTCATTTCAGAGAATCAGACAACGATCAGCGGGTCTTTAACGCCAGTATCGCTTCAATATACATATATATATAATCAGTGGTTTTGTCACCAGCAACAACACGTTGCTCAGCTTTGTTCCAGTAAGTTATGCACCATAATAACGTTTAAAAAAATCTGCGTGTATGGTCCTGGTAGGCTTAAATTGACTTAACAGCGCCACCTGCTGTTGTGGAGTGTGAATTACAGGACATTTGTTAGAAAGTTTACTGGCATTTGTGTGTGGATCTGAAGGCATAATGTGTGGATCAGCAAGGCAGAAAGTTAGTGCCAAAAGTCACGTGACAGTTTTTTGTACTTGTAGAATTTTGTTTTGTACTTGAAGGATTTTTTTTTTTTTGTACTTGTAGGATTTTTTTTTTGTACTTGAAGGATTTTTTTTTGTACTTTTGTAATTGAAGAAATATGTTTCTTTGTATGTGTCAAACATACAAATTATTATTATTATTATTTGTTTGATAGGTAGGTTTCTTATTTGCAGAACAAAATGCATTAGTTTGTGAATGATGTTTTGTATTTGCAAACCACACTGAGTTTGTTTGTGAATCCTTGGGCGTGAGTAAAACACATTTTGCGTGTGTGTGTGAGGTTTTGGCATGATTCTATCTCCATACACAGGTACGCGCAAATGTATAATTTGGGGGATGGGTGGTGGAGTTTAACAATAATCAAAAGTGGCCAGTTTAACCCCCCAAAAAATCTTATAATGATGAATGTAAAATATTAACTGTTATAAAAAATGATAAGTGGTTGGCTTTCTTGATTCAATGTAATTGGCAAGCAAAGAAAAAATGTTTTCACACAAATCCCTCCACCTCTGGGTGAGACTTGGTTGCGCCCACCCTTCTGTGTTTTTCAAGCACATAGCACGGCCAGCACGGCTGGTGCGCTTCGTGAGTTTATTCAGTAAGCAGAGAAGTGTAAAAGACCGGTCCACAGTCTTTCAAAGGACTTTGTTCAATAAATCCATATTCTTTGATCTTATATTGATAGTCTTTTTTCCATATCTTATTCATTTTAGGTCCTTTTATTGTCGTTAGCTGTGATGCTAAAGCAATTTTAGCTTTCCCATGATGCTTTTGAAAGTTTTTGAACAATCAGAGGAGTTGCTTTCAGGGCCCGTGAAAATAAAGTCAGAAAAATACATATTTGATCGACCAACAAAGCTGCAATATATAGTAATTAATTTTTTTTTTTTTGAATTGATAGACATTTTTAATTGAGACATTTGAATATAGTGCTCACTGCTTATATGCCTACATGTATGTATCTGGATAAGTTAATAAATTGCATTTGAGAAATCCCCTTGATTATGTCCGATATTTTTGGCAGGGGGAAAGCAAGTGTTGGCAAGTTTTTTTGGCTTGTCTGCTGGGCTGATGTACTGATGTATATTGATTTTGACATTTTGAATTGAGTGCTGTGCTTTTTGAAAATCAACATTTTGAATTGAGACATTTGAATATAGTGCTCACTGCTCATATGCCTACATGTATTTAGTTGGACAAATTGGTAAATTACATTTGAGAAATCCCCTTGATTATGTCCGATATTTTTGGCAGGGGGACAGCACGAGTAAAGGGGGTAGTGGACGGAGGGGGGGCTTTGAGGTCTAGTGCACCACATTGTCTTAATACGGGCCTGCAGCTGACAACCTGCATGTGGAGGCGGTGGAGACAGGCTCGGACATAAAAGCTGCTGTGGACTTGTCAGTCTCGCAAGCGGTTTCAGGAAAGTGGCAGCATGTGTCCGACAATGACAAGAACATTACAAGCCTACAGCTGTCCGCTGTCAGTGTGTCCGAGGCTCCCGGACGGCGAACTGAGACTCCGTTGTCCATGTCGGTCAGCGGTTAATGATCGGTTATTTAATTTCATTGTGCTTTCTTTTGGAAGGCTGGCTGCCAAAAATCACCACTTACTAGCTAATTAATTAGCCTGAGGTAAACGATAGTGATGGGACAACCAACTCTTTTATTTGAGTCGTTGAGTTGTTGGTTGGCCTACCGAGTTAATAGATTCAGTCACCGGTTCGCGTGCCCTCGGCGGGGGGATCGCGGTCCCCTGCCAGGAACCAAGACACCGCGGAAGACTCGAGCGGTTGAGGTTACATTCGGTCTCGACATATTATTTACACACTCATACTGACCGACGCTAGACTCACGCACTGGCCACGGTTACATTCGGTAGCCTGGTGGGCGGTCTCCTCGTGACAGTCTAACTACCATGTAGCAACATTCACTTCTAACATTTAACTTAACATAACTACCAAGATAACACTACGTGTATTTGTATGTGATATAATACTTTCCCCTTGGTAATGTAGCCTATGAATTTCCATGAACACAATTCTAAAATGCACGAGACATAAAGGCTTCTGCTTCGGTAACTCAAACTTGCCGAGAACCTAGACACCCGTTTGATACATATAGACTCATGCATTAGGCACGGTTACGGTCTCTTTCAGTAGCCTGGTGCACGGTCTCCTGGTGACAGCCTACCTATCACGTAACAATCATTTAACTTAACATAACTACTACGATAACATGACGTGCATTTGTATGTGATATCCATCAATAATGTAGTCTATGAATTTGTAAGTACACAATCATGCACGAGAAATAAAGGCTTCTGGGATCGGTTGATAACTCAAACTTGCCGAGAACCCAGACACCCGGTTGAATATAGACTCATGCAATACCCTCGGTTACGGTCTTTACGGTCTCATTCAGTAGCCTGGTGCGTGGTCTCCTCGTGACAGCCTAGCCTAGCTACCACGTAGCAACATTCACTTTTCTAACATTTAACTTAACATAACTACCAAAATAACATGAGGTGTATTTGTATGTGATGTACTGTACTTGCCCACTGATAATGTGTGAATTGCCATGAACACAATCCTCTAGATGCACCAGAAACAAGGCTCGGTTAATAACTCAAACTTACTGAGAACCAAGACACTGCTTGGTTGCATTAGAGTCGAGCGGGCCGGCTGGTTGCACGGTTACATTCAGTCTTGTTCAGTAGCCTGGTCTAGGTAGCTCATTTCCTGATTGATTCTACTAGGGCTGCACGATTATGGCCAAAATGATAATCACGATTATTTTGATCAATATTGAGATCACAATTAATTATCACGATTATTTGTTGATTTTAACCAAAACAAATTGTATTGTCACATAGGCTAATTATAACTGCTTTTACATCCATATTGTGCTACATTCCTCCTTTATTGAAGGATACTATGAAGGAGTATGCCGTTTCAGCTGTTGTGCGACCGTTTTTCATAGATGCACGTTTGCCATAAGGTATCTACCTGACAAAATAGCAACGCGGATTTCGGTGGCTCATTACACTGCTACTTACATGTCTGCGTTGCGCTCTGATGCTCCGAAACCCACATTGCTGCATGTCACGCTAGTAAACACTAATAACACGTTACACAGCAGGTAGCGTTAGCCTACCGTTAGCCACAGTAAACACTAATAACACGTAGTTACAGTAGTAACTGGATTAAACACGGCTAAAATGCTGACAGCTAAACGGTGTAGTGTGACTGTATTTCACTATAGAGGATTCCAACAGCGGGACGTCCAACAGTCTGCTGCTAAAGCTATGAGCTAAAAGACACAAACTAGCACTATGGTCACTGGTCAAAACAGACAGGACAAAATGTTGCGTTTACTGGTAAACTGGTAAACATCGTGACCGGCTTATGATGACCGACTGCTACCTGTTGTGGAATTTTCCTCACGTTACTCTGTCCTCTGTGACGGTCTACATCTAGAAACTGAGCTGCGCGGTGCAGGGAACAACTCTGATTGGCTCATGGAGGCACGTGATCAGACAGCGGTTTATGGAGCGCTAGATTGGCTTTGCAAAACCTTTAATAAGGAGCGCTCTATGAACGGAATGACGCATTTTAAATATCGCTCGATCACAAAAATGTTATCGTGGGAAGCCAAAATCGTGATCGTGATTAAAATTCGATTAATTGTGCTCCCTAGATTCTACCACCACAACTCCAGTGGAGGCGCTAATGAGCTAGATTACTACACACACAGTAGCAGAAGAATACCAGCTACACACAACGGCACGAATGAGGTAAAAGGAAATAAAAACAGGAGTGAGTCGGTTCATTGACTTATGGCACTCAAGTCTCCCGGTTCAGTGACACGAGTCGGGTTAATTAACCGGCTCTTCGATCAGTTCGTCAACACTAGTAAACGATAGCCATCAGTAAACAGAAGTGATGTGTGTGTGTGTGTGTGTGTGTGTGTGTGTGTGTGTGTATGTTGGCCCGCTGCCGCAAAGCTCCGACCTGCAGACAGCAGAGGAGCAGAAGAAAGTAGCTGCACCTTCGCCAAAATGAAGGCTGAAAAACAACTATTTTGGTACGTTTACTCGCCATGTGGCAGATAGCCACAGATATAGATAGAATTTATAATTTATTAATTATATATTATTATTTATATGTAATGTTTAATAAATAATTGTTAAATGTAGTACAGAGTCTGTAGTCTATTGCACAAACACTCGAGGAATGCTGCAAACATTTGACAGCCAGTACGAATTCCCTGGGAGAACGTGCGTGTCACAAACGGCAATTCCACAACTGTACAACAGCGTGAAAGATGACACACTAAAGGAGATCAAAGACATATTGTGGATATTTAAAATGTCTTCCAGTTCCAGTGTTAAATATTCTTTAGAAATACAAGTTTATTGATCTTTGAAAACGTGTACCTGCATTATTATGCCATTATCATTATATTAGATGAAAATTTATCGTAATAATTTCTGGGACAATTTATCGTCCAGCAAAATTTGTTATCATGACAGGCCTTATTCCTAGTGTTACTCCAAAAAGTTTCCAAATGTAGCATTTTCCGATTAAGACGTGTAATATTCTGGTATTATTTGGGTTTACGAGCCATTCTTTGGACATGTACACAGCGCATTCAGAATAAGTGTCTCAATCAGGGTATTTACTGCAGTTTAATCACAGTTTAAAGCCCCTTGCCTGTGTACGGCTTACGGTCAGCTCTGTGTGTTGCTATCGTTACTGTACACAAACCAAGCAGCCAACAGTTAAAGTGAGTTCGCCGGTGGTAGAGATGCAAGCTGAAAAGATAACAAACACACCTACTCTTAAACATCATCAAAGATTTGGATATGCCCAGACATGTCAACGCCGACCTTGAAATACAAAAATGACTCGCGAGCGCCCCCTACAAAACTTCCAAAAATTAGACTAATGAACATTGGTATTTAACATGTCAAGAAGTACAGAAAAGCCTCACCCTAATCCCAAAAGGAAGTCTGCCATTTTCACTTTTGTAAACGTGTCTTACTTTAATAAACTCCTCCTAGAGATTTCATCCGATCAACTTCAAATTTTCTGGCGATCGGCCAGAAAAAGCACCGTGAACATGCGTCAGACCGGATGTGTCCGGATATGGCTAATAACCAGGAACGGTGTCCAATCATGGATACAGTTACGTTAATGTTGGTCT
The DNA here is from genome assembly GCF_004354835.1 of Perca flavescens. NCBI lineage: Eukaryota > Metazoa > Chordata > Actinopteri > Perciformes > Percidae > Perca > Perca flavescens. The sequence continues at coordinate 18,551,797 of NC_041354.1, forward strand.
GAACCAGGATGCCCCAAGATGTTGTCCCCATGTTACCCCAATACCTAAACAGCTATCTGTATTTAAGCTTTTTTCTTCACTTGCTACTCAGAGCAACTTATATATATAATATGATGCATGCAGTGACACTTTTCCCTTATAATGCACTCTTTTGAATACCAATAGGATATAAACATCTACTTTCCAGCCACTGCAGCAGTTTAGTTGCTCAGTCAGTTGACGGGGGACAGAAAGATTCCTAATGCAAATTTTATGGTAATCTAATTCCTCACAAGCTTACTATGTAAACCAGCACTGTAGCGAGCTCAATTACTTCTTAACTGCAGGAACAGCCCTACTAAAAAAGAAGCCAGATCTTGTCTCCTTATCTTAAATATAATCATGTATCGAGTAGGGCTGCAACTAACGATTATTTTAATAATCGATTAATCTGTCGATTATTTTTTCGATTAATCGATGAATCGGATAAAAAAAAAGCATTAATTTACATCAACTCAATACATACATACTTGTTTTAGTTAATAGTTGTGTAAAGGTAAGTAACCCAAATAGCAGATACAGACAAGACACACAGACAGACACACAGACAGACACACACACACACTTATTCATTAAATTATTACCATCATTGTAGTAAGTGCAAGTTAAGTTTGTTTATACACCACACACTATTATATTTGTCAACAATAACTGATATGGGACAAAGCACATAATATATACATGGCAACAGATTGAAAAATTAATGGGCCAAAAAAGGCGAGTGAATAAAACCGTGTCTTTAGTCTTGTAAACTATACCACCCCTGCTTTACTACTGTTATTACCGAGCTAACGCTAGCTCGTCATGCTAGTCAGCTGGATAACGAGTAAACAGCAGCACCAGAAGAGCTCCTGGAGGGACGGTACGTTCCTCCCTTCAGACCGGAACAGAAGGAGGATAGTGTAGTGACTTTACCCTGCTGTTGAACTCCCTTCCTCCTCATCAAGGACTCCAACAGGTTTACGTTTTAGGTGCTGACTCATCACCGTGGTGCGCCCGTGCCATGCCGTGTCGCTTTTGCTTATCTTGCAATTAACACGTTTTTGATTGATTTAGTGTGAAATGCTCCCACACCTCGGATGACTCGGGTCGTACTGATTTCTCTGCCTCCGCCGAGTGTTTCAGAACAACGTTACGGGTCTCTCCGGTCTCTCTCCGTATTTCCTCTACCCCCGCTCTGCTCTTTTTTTCTTTTCTTTCGCTCCGCGCTGCTCCTCTCTGCTCCTCTCTGCTCCTCTCTGCGCTCAACTCAATTTTTTTTTTATCTCCGCGACTAGGTTGCCTAATGGTTGTGCGACACAACAAATCGATAATTAAATTCGTTGCCAACTTTTTTAGTAATCGAATTTTATCGATTCGTTGTTGCAGCCCTAGTATCGAGCAAAAAAAAATCTGACAATTTAGCATGGCTATAATTCTTAAAACTATCGTAAAAGACTAGCCAATGAAAGGCCGTAATGATTGATGCTTTTTTTTAAATGATTTTGGCACTTTTTTTGACGCATTTCACATCCATTCGAATTAGGTGCTGCCACAAACGGTTTGGGTGCTGCACCAGTCTTAAAGGTCCCGTGGCATGAAGATTTTACTTTATGAGGTTTTTTAACATTAATATGTGTTCCCCCAGCCTGCCTATGGTCCCCCAGTGGCTAGGAATGGTGATAGGTGTAAACCGAGCCCTGGGTATCCTGCTCTGCCTTTGAGAAAATGAAAGCTCAGATGGACCAATCTGGAATCTTCCCCTTATGAGGTCATAAGGGGAAAGGTTACCTCCCCTTTCTCTGTTTTACCCGCCCAGAGAATTTTGCCCACCCATGAGAGAGAGACATCATGACTTTCAAAGATACAGATACAGTATTAGGGGACCACTAAGGCCTATATAAAGAGACTTCAGATACAGTATTAGGGGACCACTAAGGTCTATATAAAAGAGACTTCAGATACAGTATTAGGGCACCACTAAGGCCTATATAAAAGAGACTTCAGATACAGTATTAGGGGACCACTAAGGTCTATATAAAAGAGACTTCAGATACAGTATTAGGGGACCACTAAGGTCTATATAAAAGAGACTTCAGATACAGTATTAGGGCACCACTAAGGCCTATATAAAAGAGACTTCAGATACAGTATTAGGGGACCACTAAGGCCTATATAAAAGAGACTTCAGATACAGTATTAGGGGACCACTAAGGCCTATATAAAAGAGACTTCAGATACAGTATTAGGGGACCACTAAGGTCTATATAAAAGAGACTTCAGATACAGTATTAGGGGACCACTAAGGTCTATATAAAAGAGACTTCAGATACAGTATTAGGGGACCACTAAGGCCTATATAAAAGAGACTTCAGATACAGTATTAGGGGACCACTAAGGCCTATATAAAGAGACTTCAGATACAGTATTAGGGGACCACTAAGGCCTATATAAAGAGACTTCAGATACAGTATTAGAGGACCACTAAGGTCTATATAAAAGAGACTTCAGATACAGTATTAGGGGACCACTAAGGTCTATATAAAAGAGACTTCAGATACAGTATTAGGGGACCACTAAGGTCTATATAAAAGAGACTTCAGATACAGTATTAGGGGACCACTAAGGTCCATATAAAAGCATCCAAAGAGCACCATGTCATGAGACCTTTAAGACTTATAAGAGAGAAAACACTGCAATGGTTCTGGAGAAAGCTACATGCAGCCACAGGCAAAGCAATGTGCCCGTTCCAAACAGGAACATTTTGAACGGGCACTGCACTAGTGTCTTTAAATCGGGATGTCCTTGAGTTGCGTTCTCTAACCTGCCTCAGTGTGAAACGTTAATCATGCTTTTACTGCCCTCATATTAAACACAGGCTGCAGACTACACAAAGGGCACGACGCCTGCTGTCATTCTCCCAGCACAGCCGTAAAGTCTCTCATTATGGAAATGAACTTATTATGGAATTCTGCTCATGTTGGGTTGAGACAAGGGCAGGAAATCAAGTTATTGTGTCATTATCAAAATTAAGTACAATACGAGGGGGAAGGCTGTCTTGTGGGTTCTCTTCTGTTCTTCTGTGATTGTGAGGAAAGGTAGGGGGTATTGTGTGAGGTTTATTAGATGTTCATTGAAATATTGGATGAGATAATGTATGATTATGTTTCTATGTAGGTTAACTGTATGTTTATTGTGTGTTTATGCGCAATGTGTCGCCATTTCGTTTCTCTTGAATGCCCAAGATGAATTTCTCCTATAGGAGACATTAAAGGCTTATCTTATCTGTCATACTGATGAACGAGTTAAAGGGTAACTTTGTTCTTTTTCAACCTGGACCCTATTAACCCATGTTGTTGTGTCTAAGTGACTGATGGGAACAACAATCTTTGAAACTGGTCCAGTATTAAGCGAGATCGCTGACACTGACAGACTCAGATTATTATTTTAAGGGTCAACATTATAGAAAGGATCCCTACAGCAGAGATGCTCACAAATCTCTGAGCTAGAGTCCAAGTCAAGTCTCAAGTCTCTGAGCTAGAGTCCAAGTCAAGTCTCAAGTCTCTGAGCTAGAGTCCAAGTCAAGTCTCAAGTCTCTTGTGGTTATAATAAGTGTTGCATCACGTACAGTGACCCATCCAGGAATTCAAAGCATGCAATATGTTATTATGACTCCTTTATCTATTAGCATACAGTATCAGCTTTGATTTTGGTATATAATCAGTGTAAACAGACTATTGCAACATGATACAAACTTGCTTTACTTTTAAGTTAATATCTGTACTTTAAGTAACATACAGTACAGTATGTAAATTGAGGCTCTGAAGAGAAAGGACTCCCTTGTCTGTTGATGAATTATAATGGAAGGCCTTGGCTCCTATTGTGCTGCCTCTGTGGGGCCATAAGACCAAATATAGAAAATTTTATAATTCACAACACTAAAATTGACATACTCCTATTTAGTTCAAAACTGCAAAACATCACTGTGTAGCTAAATGCAAAACACTATTGCAACCAAATGAAATTTTTAACACACTACAGTGCACTTCCTTATGATAGAGAATCCTCAATTATTTGTTATTTACTTAGTGGCAGATCCATGTAATGTGCACTGCCTATGCAACTAATCATACCTTATAAACTACTGTAAGTCAACACATCCCAGACTCTCAAACCAGTGTAACATTATAAACTGTAACGTTATATGATCAACAATAATCCTGTAACCTGTTTGCAGAAAACGTTAATAATTAACGTGATGGCAGACAGCGGCACGTAAATGATTAACGTAACGTTGATCGACCACCACAAGTTTGGCAATTAAACAAACGCTCATTTATATTTGATAAGGAAGACAGTCGGAGTTAACCTCCCGTAACGTTAGCTCGTAGCTAAAGCAAGAAGCAAGCTAACGGTAGATGGTCAATGCTGAGCTAAACATGTTTACTCACCTATCAGGGTGCGTTTTCAGATGCCTGATAAAATTAGATGTGGTTGAGCCAGAATCTTTTATCGTGATACCGCATATTTTGCATTGAGCGCTTCTTTTGTTCGGGCTTTTTTGTTTAAAGTTTTTGAACGCAAAACTTACGATGAATGGCACAGCAGCGGCCGGTGAATTTGACATGTTTGTTTGTTGTCCTCCAGCCAGCAGTACGTGTTACGTAGGCAGGTTATAGGTATCGGAGGGAGGGGTATAGCCATTGACATATATATAAGGGTAGCCTATGGCGAGCTCGTCAGACATTTCCTAAAAATAAACATTGTTCAAGAGTCCCGCAGCTCGAGTCCGAGTCGAGTCTGTAGTCTTTCGAGGACGAGTCTCAAATCGAGTCTGAAGTCACTGTGTGTGCGACTTAAGTTGCACTCGAGTTCGAGTCTCAAACTCGAGTCCCCATCTCTGCCCTACAGAGATAAACTTTTTGTTAAAGAGCAAGATCCTTTTAGTTTAATATGAAACGGGCCCGAAATCGCCAAACCCACCAGACTCCATGTAAATAATCAGGACTTTTAGCGTGTATAGAGCCAGCATATCTCCACATGTAAATGGGTGAATTAAGGGTTTATTTCAACCAAACCAGAGTGGTGATTGTTGGAACAGTGGAAAGATGAACCAAGACGGCTTTTGATAGTTTTATTTAGTTTCTGTCCACTTTGAATGAAGTGTGTTTTAAGATGGTAAAAGTAGTGATTATTTACATGGAGTGTGGTGGGTTTGGTGATGGTGATTTCGGGGCTGTTTCATGTTAACCCTTGTGTTGACTTCGAGTCACATTGACCCATTTTCAATTTTTGTTTTATATCAGAAAATATGGGACGTAGATAAGCGCTGAAAATGTGTAGAAGAAAAATATTACAATTTAAAACGTTTTTGTAAAACAAAAATGTCGGGAATCTTTTTTTAAAAGTATTAAAAAATGTAAGTACCCTTTAAAAGGATTCCTGTGTCCAGACTGCAGCAGATGGGGCGGATGTCTAGGGTAAGAACTGTGTCTGATAGCCAGGGTACTGGTCATGAGTCCCACCGTACCGTGAGCCCATTAGTGCTCTGGCATGCCTCTTGTTATTTGGCGGCAGCTGGTTGTTTACAGCAGTAAGCACTGATTGTCAGAACAGGTGCTTCCTGCTGGCTCCTGGCCATCAAAAAGAGCCCAAAATGTGCTGACAAGTGTGTGAGCAGATGTCCCGTATTTCAAGATATCTGAATGAAATTTCACTCTGGTTTAGCCCACATCGACATTGAATCCGAAACAAGCAACAACAATTTCGAAAAGTGCCAAAAACGTCTTAGCAAGTGTTGAAACAAGTGTCCAAATAAATTGGATGTTACACCCTACAACAAAATTAAAAAGTAGAATGTTACAACTATCATGTTTTTCCCAAATGATTTTTAGGCATTCTGTTATCCAATATCTTGAAAAATAGTTCGTATAGCTGCTGTAAAGGAGAAGGATGCCAATGTCTACAATGTCTGACTCCCCCCCCATTATTTACAACGTCTGGCTTATGAAGAGAATGAATGCAGGTTTTTAATTCTAGAACCACACTGTTGATCTCTATATGTGTTGACAATATTAGCAGAAATACACAACACAAGCAGACAATGACTGTGTGCGTGTGTGTGTGTGTGTGTGTGTGTGTGTGTGTGTGTGTGTGTGTGTGTGTGTGTGTGTGTGTGTGTGTGTGTGTGTGTGTGTGTAGCATGTCTGCACATGAACTGTATCTGATAATCCTCCCCTGTAATAAATATATTCATTATACTCCAGACGCTGGAGTGTCTTGGTGTTAGCCAGAATCATAGATCCATCATTTCCTCCTCTTCTGGCCTCTTGAGAGATTATTTACAGGCCTGAATATTAAGTAAGGTCTGTTTCTGTCTTCCTGTGAGCCGGTGGCTCAGCATTTTACCGACAGATTTACACTGCGACAGACGTAAAGAGGTGAGAACTGTATTTCAAGCCTGCAGAGCAGGATTCACACACGCATGCACACACACACAGACACACACACACACACACACACACACACACACACACACACACACACACACACACACACACACCACCCTTTAGTACGCTTGGATTTTTCCAATCAAACCGAACCATAGGGGAAACCGCTCCAAGTTTACTAACTCATCACCTGATTCGGACCAAAACAAACCAACTATAGGTGTAAGACGCTCTAAGAATAGAAGGTTAAGGACTTCTCCTCCATGCAAACACAGTAACCATAATGATGTTTCCCCCATCAGCCCATAATTTATTCATGTAGTGTCAGGTTGTGTAACACATTTCCTAAAAGAGATATTTACTGAGCCTTTAACATGACTGTATGTATGTATACTGTATGTACAAAACTCCTGAATGCTCCCACATCTGATGCATATTCATGATTTAAACGTATGAATCTGATTATTCTGGGCGAGGTTGCATCAGCGAATTATTTCACCCTCGCAGAGAAAACATGATGCCACTGCAAGGTCACATCGCAGCATTAATAAGACGTGTGCATTAGCATCGCTGTTAACTACATGGGAACGGAGAGCAGACAGTGCTCTGCTCCCTGTGGAGGTCATCTTCTAAACATGCTATTAATCTTCTTTTAATTATGGATGTAAGGCCGTTGTATGAAGAGGGATTAGATGCACAGATTGATTCCCCCCCCCCTTTATATATCTGCTGACAGTGTGTGGGCTCATATTGTATATATGAAGAAGCAAGCATACGGTTTTTCTTTCTTTTTAACACTTTTTTAAAACTTTTTCAAGGTCTTTTATGCTTTTTCAAGGTTTTTTAAATGCATTTTTTTATGCTTTTTCTGCAACATGGCATCATGACTTTGCGTAAACATACACGCCACTTTCCTAAAGCCAAATGGTGTGTTATCTGTACGCATTTTGAGCTGTCCACGTGTATGTCTACGCTGTATACAGCGGATGTAAACGTACACACCACGTGGCGTACTATCGTGAGAACAAAAGCAAAAAGGTTGGGTTTAGGAAAAGAACATTGAGAAAGGCTTTAGTAACAAAAAACGACAAAAACACAATGGTGACCAATGTCACACGCTTAGGAAAACAATAAATGGTTGGGTTTAGGAAAGAAACATTGGGGAATGCTTAAAAAAAGAAAATAAGCAAGAAAAAATAGCTGAAAACCGGCACACGCGGGACACGATCCCAGCTCTCCTGGATGAAAGTCCTGCATTTTACCCATCTGCCACCCCAACCAACCTAACCAACCTCACTTCATACTACTCGCTACGGCAAAAATTCACACATAATGTAGGTCAATGGCAGCCGAACTGCGTTGATAAACACACTAAAAAGTGATTATGCGTCTTGATTACACGCCAAAATGGCATACTCATTGGCGTGTCATATATACCTGCAAACTAGTTGCTTTTTGGCTAAAATCGCCATTTTGAATGGGAAAGTGTCATCCATGTGAATCGTGTAGATCAGAAGAGTTTTTATTGTGGGGGTGGGGTGGGGGTCCGAGACCCGGTGCTAATACGGCACCGTGTGACTTAGTTGTGTTTGATTTAGAGCTTGAAAAGCTATAATGGTCATGTTTCATTGGCCAGTTACCGTGCCACTTACACATGTTAGTGCACGTCAGCGCACGGGTCCACTACATGACAAACCCTATGGAGCGTACCACGTGCTAACCCTAACCCTAACCCTGCTAACCCACCCCCAATATCTCCTTCCAGGCAGCACTGTGACTGTTGACTTCAAGGCACCTAGCCCTAACCTTAACCATAACCCTAACCCCAACCATTGCCTAATCCTGGTGCCGATGTTGGGGGCTTAAAACACCAATAAACATACCACGTGTGTGCATATTTTGACAGAGTGACAGTATAAGTGAAGAAATTGATAGAGACAACAAAACGGAACAAATCAGAAAAGTGTCCTGTTCTCTTTATTTATTTATTTTATACTGTCCAACCAGTAAAACATGTCCTGTTCTGTAGACATGGTCCTTATTTATTTATTCAGTCAGTTGAAATAAACCTTGTGTTGTAAGAAAACTTGTTTAATTTGTTATGAATCTATTTTGATGTGTTTTCCCGTAACTTTTTTGTAATTTTACATATGTTTAAAAATATAGAAATTAATATCTATCACAATATTCATAATCAATCTCACAATATCACATTTTTGTCAATATTATGCAACTATATATATATATATATATATATATATATATATAGAATTATATATAGAATTAGTGGAATTTCCCTTAATGGGGTTGGGACCATCAGTTGTGTTGTGCAGAAGTCAGGTTGATACACAGCCGACAGATCTATTGGACAACTGTTAGAATTCATATTATGGCAAAAATTGAGAGAACACCAAGTGTTTGCAGCGCTATCAAAAAAGCAAAGGGTGGTTACTTTGAGGAATCCAAAATATAAGACATGTTTTCAGTTATTTCACACTTTGTTGTTGAGTACATAATTCCATATGTGTTCATTCATAGTTTTGATGCCTTCAGTGAGAATCTACAATGTAAATAGTCATGAAAATAAAGAAAATGCATTGAATGAGGTGTGTCCAAACCATATATATATATATATATCTTTGAAACAGAGTTTTGCCAGGGCTGTTATAGTGGCAGATCGGATTTTGTAAAAGAGTGTGTGTGAGTGTTGAGAACATCAGGAGCTGGGTAACTTCCCAGCTGCTTGCTCAGCAGATTTGTTCCAGCGGAGGGCATGAGAGTTATGTCTCTGCAGGCCAACTCATCATTTCCTCCACTCTGGCTCCATTACTTCCTCTGAACACGCTTCATCTCACGCTGCCTTTATCTTTTAGGGAGCCTACAGTTGGTGTTCCCCCAGAGCACCAAAAGATGAGGAATCGTTGTGTTTTTCAAATTAGTTTCAGAAACTGCTTTTAATTTAAAGTAAATACCCGTTCAACAGGCCAACACCTGATTTTGCAGGTAGAAACCCAAATGGATTCCCTGAGATTAAAGCAGTAAATGTACGAGAACAAATTTGCATATTCTCAGAGATTAAAGTGGTAACATGGCGATTTCTTCTTTCATTCACAACACTTTTTTCTTTTCCGTGTTGCACCGTTTTCACATGAATTCTGGATGTGACAAAAATGTAGAAAAAAAGTGACAAAAAGTTATTTTAAAACCCTAAAAGGTTTCGGGGCTGTAGACCCAGAAGCTCTGTCTCCTGGGGGGTTTTATCGGGGGAAACAATGTGCAGAAACAGAGCAATGATGGAGAGGAAGTGAAGTATAAAGATACCGACGCAGAAATCACCCTTCACCTGTGTGTACCGGGCACAGCACCAGCTGAGGGGTAAAAAAACCCTGGCCTAAAGGGTAAAAAAAATCTACAAAAGCTTCTTCTTTTTTAAAAATGAGTCTCTTCCTGTGCACTACGGGACACATTATCTCCAAAATAAGTTCTTGTTCTTCTTCTTCTTCTTCTTCTTCTCCTCTAGCCTAAAAAAGTCAGAAAAAAAAGTTCCTTTCCCATCATAGTAAAAAAGCGATTAAAACATCTGATAAAATGTCTGATAAAGCAACAGAAACGCCAAATAAAAGTCAGAAAAAGTAGCCAAAACATTGAAAAAAAACTTTGGCAAAAAGCGGCAGAATGTTAAAAAAGTAAAAAATAAACTAGCAGCCCTAAAAAAATCAGAAACAAATCCTTACCCATAATTTTTTTTAAATGATGGAATGTTGTTTGACACGTGCTCTAAAGGGTTAAAAACTACCGGACACATTTTCTTCAAAATAAGTTCTTTTTCTTCTCTCTATATCTTCTCTTGTAGGAAGCTTTGATATTCATAACTCAAGCCACCAAGAGATAAAAAAAAACCTTCTTAAAACCTTTTCAGCCTCCGGCCTAAATGAGAAACTTATCAGACATTAAGCTTTCCAGTTTGGCCCTGGGCTCAAAGATTCGAGGAATACATTACATCCCCGTTGCTCTGGGACTCGGGGAAACATACTTTCTTCCAAAAATAGACTGCTGACCCATTTTTTGGACCCTAGCTGCAGTTTTAGGACTGGCTTATTGAGAGAGACTCTTATACTCTGTACTCTCTCGCTCCGTTTGTCTTTGCCTGGGCGCTACGAACTTCAGACGCAGCTCTATAGCAGAAACCCTCATTCATGCTTTTATTACCTCCCATTTGGACTACTCTGCCGCCAGGGTCCTCACCCACACCAAGACCTGGCAGCACATCACCCCAACCCTCATCCACCTTCACTGGCTCCCAATCAAGTCCTGCATCAAATATAAAATCCTCCTTCTCACCTACAAATCCCACCATGCCCTGGCCCCACAGTACCTCTCCGACCTCCTCCATCCATACGCCCCACCCCAAAACCTGCAGTCCTCAGACTGCTCTCCATTCCCCACACCAGACTCTGTACCTTCAGAGACAGAGCCTTTAGTGTTGCAGCCCCATCCCTCTGGAAAACCCTCCCTGCACATATCCACAATGCTGCATCCCTGGACATATTTTAAAAGCTCCTGAAACACCACCTGTTTACCACAGCATAAAACCTCCTTTAGCTTAGCCACAGTCATTCTGTGAAGTGTCCTTGGGTTTCATGAAAAGTGCTATATAAATAAAAGTAATTATTATTATTATTTCAGTCTGGCCACAGCAAATACGCCGAGAAAAGCTAAAAGACAAACCAAAAAAAAAAAAAGTACAGAAAAAGCAAAAGATGTCAAAAGAAACTGACAAAAACTTCTGAAAAAAGCAACAAAAGAATGAAGCAACTAAGAAGTTGAGAAAAGCGAAAAATTTCAAAACAAGTGACAAAAACATTGAAAAACCCACACTCAAAATGTTGGAAAAAGCAACAAACGTTGCAAACAAAAAAGCAAATTATTCGTTGAGGAAAGGGCACATGCTTCTGGGGCTCAAGCCCCAAATCGTTGAAAATACACTCAACAAAATTGTAAACACAACACTTTTGTTTTTGCCCCCATTTTTTATGAGCTGAACTCAAAGATCTAAGACTTTTTCTATGTACACAAAAGAACAATTTCTCTCAAATATTGTTCACAAATCTGTCTAAATCTGTTTTAGTGAGCACTTCTCCTTTGCCAAGAAAATCCATCCACCTCACAGGTGTGGCATATCAAGATGCTGATTAGACAGCAGGATTATTGTACAGGTGTGCCTTAATAACAACAATAAAAGGCCGCCGACCACGTGTAACCACACCAGCCCAGGACCTCCACATCCAGCATCTTCACCTCCAAGATGGTCTGAGACCAGCTACCCGGACAGCTGCTGCAACAATTGGTTTGCATAACCAAAGAATTTCTGCCCAAACTGTCAGAAACCATCTCCGGAAAGCTCATCTGCATGCTCGTCGTCCTCATCGGGGTCTCGATCTGACTGCAGTTCATCGTTGTAACCGACTTGAGTCGACAAATGCTCACATTCAATGGCATCTGGCACTTTGGAGAGGTGTTGTCTTCACGGATGAATCCCGGTTTACACTGTACAGGGCGGATGGCACACAGCGTGTATGGCGTCGTGTGGGTGAGAGGTTTGCTGATGTCAACGTTGTGGATCAAGTGGCCCATGGTGGCGGTGGGGTTATGGTATGGGCAGGCGTATGTTATGGACAACGAACAATGCTGCATTTTATTGATGGCATTTTGAATGCAGAGATACCGTGACAAGATCCTGAGGCCCATTGTTGTGCCATTCATCCACGACCATCACCTCATGTTGCAGCATGATAATGCACGGCCCCATGTTGCAAGGATCTGTACACAATTCCTGGAAGCTGAAAACATCCCAGTTCTTGCATGGCCAGCATACTCAGCGGACATGTCACCCATTGAGCACATTTGGGATGCTCTGGATCGGCGTATACGACAGCGTGTTCCAGGTCCTGCCAATATCCAGCAACTTCTTTTTTATTTTTGTACTGACTGGTTTTCGGATAATCTTCTATTTATAGGCTGGCAGCCTCATAAATTGTGTCAGACGGATGGTTGTCACTACACTGTAAAAATAAAAAATAATAAACAAGGCTTTCGGGTCTGAAAAGTGCTGAAATAAAACGGCAAGAATGTTGAAAAAAAACTTCAGAAAGAGAGACTAAAACAGTGTGTGTGTGTGTGTGAATCTGTGTGTGTGTGAGTGAGTGAATCTGTGTGTATGTGTGTGCGCGTGTGTGTGTAGGTTTGGGCTGAGCCCCCAATGTTTAAAACGTCTGGCCACACCCCTGGTCAAAAAGAATATTGGGATCATTTATTGATGATGAATGCTAAAAAATCTCTTGAAACCATCCATCTCTTTTTCCTGCGCGTGAAGGAAAGCAAAATGCAAATCTCTCTGCACTAATATGCGCTGGGGCCAAGCATTACTGAGCCTTCATTTTCATTTTCACATTTCTCTCCGACTCCCCCGTGTCTGTGCCCCGGCCATCCCAACACCGGGCAATTGGCAATTCTCACTTATTATTTGTGGGCCTCCCAAAGCGCCCGGCAGACCATGAAATGAGTTCATTTCAGCGACGACTGGCGCTACAACAATATCCCCATAATCACTTCTGCGTTTTGAAAAGGGAGGAAACTGCGTCGCTCTGTCACTTCCTCAGCATTGTCTCCCGCTCGGCAGCGTAAACACATAATGTACTCACTGACTTTACAAGGGTTTGCTATTATGGTGTTGTGTAATGGCTATACTGTGCTTGTTCCATTCATTCATTGAAAAAACTGTCAAATGTTGGAAGAAAACAACACAAATCTCGGAAAAAACGCCAAAATCATTAGAAAAAAATGCTAAAAAAGGTTGGAAGAAAAACAACAAAAATAATGAAAAAAAGGCTAAAATGTCTGAAAAACACCAAAGAAGTTGAAAAACGCCAAAAATTTTGAAAAAGCATCAAAGACATCGAACAAATGCTGAAAATGTCAGAACAAAACTAAAATGTCGGAAAAAACATTAAACTACATAAAAAAATGGAAATATTTAGAGAAAAAAATATCCGATGAATAAAAGGCTAAAATGACAGAAAACAACCGCCAAAGATGTTGTAAATAAAACGCCAAAATGTCTTAAAGGGGTGATAGATAGAAATACCCTATATAGAATTATATAGGGTACTAAATAATTAATAACTTTTCCCTGCACACCATTTCGTTGAGGGGAGAGAGGTCGACAGATCCGGATTTCATCCTTAGATTTCTTTGGTGCGACTACCATGCCAGAGCACCACTCTGTCGGCTGCTCGATCCGGCTGATGACTCCTAGCTGCTCCATGCGCTGGAGTTCCTGCTGTACTTTCCCCATCAATGGCAGTGGGACACGACGAGGCACTTTCAAAGACACAGGCTTGGCATCAGGTCTGAGCTTAATTGTGTACTGCTGCTGTTCTAAACCTAACCCGCCGCACAGCTTTAGGTATCGATGTTTCACAGAGTCCAAGCCTATGCCATCTACTCTGGCTACCAGTCTGAGGCTAACTGAGGTGGGCCTACTCAGCAGAGCTGTGTTCAGGTTTTTCACCACATAAATGTCCTCCGTGGTGCGTTTATCACCACATTTCAGTATTTCTTTGGCTACACCTACTACAGCGAGAGGTACACGGCCTGGCCCAAACAGTGCTTTTTTACCTGGGGTGAGGTTGTATACGGTGCCGCTGCATATCTGTCTGTCTGTATGAATTTCGCCACATGTACGTGTATGTGACAAATAAAGTACCTTTACCTTTACACCTGCTCTGGTATGACAGTAACGTCAGCTCCTGTATCGGTCTTCAACTTCACATTAGTATGCCTTACTTGTAAGTCAAGTGTCCATGCATCCTCTCCTGCATCAATGGTTCCCAGGAATATGTCGTCATCTTCCGTGACAGCACTTACACTCTTGGTGGACTTGCACACCTTGCCATAATGCCCTCTCTTACCACAGTTGTGGCAGTCTGCATTCTTCGCTGGGCACTGGAATTTAGCATGTGAGTTACCACATTTAGGGCATGACTTAAGCTCTGCTCCTGCTTGTGCTTCGTGCTTGTCTTTGTACTGTTTAGCTGGCTGTCTTTTATTTTTCCAGGCTTGCTGTTTCGCTTTCCTAGCGTGCACTGCCTCCACTGTAGTTTTTGTTGCAGGAGTGGCGTCTCCTCTCAGATCTGTTTGTTGCTGTTTAATGTCCTCTGCTTGTCTGACCATATTAATGGCTTTTGTCAGATCCAGCCTGCTTTCCATCTGCATCTTCTGCGAAAGCACATTGTCTCGGATGCCTACTACGATCCTGTCTCTCAACAGCTCGTCGCGCAGTGCCCTGTGCTCACAATCTTCAGCCAGTGCATATAAAGCCGTTACGAACAAGTCTGCAGATTTGGACGGCCCCTGAGCTCGTTGGTTAAATTTAGCTCGTTGGTAAATCACATTTTTCTTCGGCAAGAAAAAGTTTGTGAAGCCGTCTTTGAAGGAGCTGTACACCAGTTTCTGTTCAGCGGTTAAAGTCAGCCCTTTTAACACGTCATCTGCCTTGTCTCCCATGCAATATATTAGCGTGTTCACCTAGTTAGCATCTGATGACTTATCCAGGTCGCTAGCCACTCTGAAACGCTCGAACCGTCTAATCCATTTTTCCCAGTCTTGTGGCTTTGAAAAGTCGAAGGATTCCGGCGGATTTATTGAGAACGTTGCACATGTTTTAGCAGGAGGCTGTGGAGGGTCGTCCTGTTCATGCCCGGCAGCTTGCTGTCCTCGTTGCGAGTGCAACATGCTCGGTAACTGCTTAGCTTTAGCCTCTCCACTTCGGTGTTTTTTTTTCCTTTGTTGTGTATTCCCTTTTCTCATATACTGCCCGCTATCCTTCCACTCACTGTAGCTCCACTTCTGACACCATGTCATGTTGGGTTCTTAAAATAAGGAATAAAGACATAGCAGGGTAGATTCACACGGCTCACTTTATTGTTCTCTCTTCAACTCCCCTGCTATACCCCCCTGTGATAGCCTATACTGCCCCCTAGTGCTATTATAGATCACACCACAAACGCCAGGCGTCTTGTTAGGACGAGCAGCTAGCTAGCTATATGTCCCATGCAATACAATGGGGAAACAATTGCAGCTAGCTAGCTACACTTTCGGCATAACTAGAATATATTTACAGTTTGAATTTCGTCACGGCACTTATATCAGAGCTACCTCAAGGGCTTACAAAGCTAACTGTTGTGTCCGATTTGAATTTAAGGTATTTTTATGAACTGAGGGGTCTTGTTAGGAGGAGCAGCTAGCTAGCTATGTGTCCCATTGAATACAATGGGAAATTATTGCAGCTAGCTAGCTACACTTTCGGCATAACTATAGTATACTTACAGTTTGAATTTCGTCACGGCATGTATATTACAGGTTCCACAAGGTCTTACAAAGCTTAGCTAACACTTGTCCGATTTCTAATTTCAATTGAATGCATTTTTGTAAATATCAGAGGTCTCGTTAGGAGGAGGCTAGCTAGCTCTCACTGATGGACTCCAGCTCACCGCGGCTCTATCAATGAAACTCGCGGACAAGAGGCGTTCATTTCCCCGATTTTTTGTTTAAATAACTCAACACACATATTCATTAGAAGATTAACTGGAACCTACGGTAAGAGATTGCGGGTGTAACAAGCTCGCTGACCGCGCTCTGTCACTCACCGGCCGGCCATTAAGCAGGAAGAGGGGAGGGAGAACAGCGAGCTGCAGGCCCTGGAGCTCTGTCAGGGCAGCAACGTTTGGTAGTCCAGTCACCCAGAAAAGGGTAAGTTTGCGCGGGTATTGAGTGTGGGTATTGAGTGCGGGTATCGAGCTCACAGCAGGCCGGGGTCTGTGGCGGAGGACAGGCAGGGCGGCGATGTAGCAACCCAGGCAGCACCGGCCGCTGAACTCCGACACACAGTCGGACAAAATTTGCAATTAGCCATCAATTTTCGTAAAATGGCCCATATTTGAGCTTTACATGGTTGATTTCTCGCATAAAAAAGTTTCAGAAATGAATTTTGTAATGGAATAGCAGAGACCTGCCTGACCTAGATTCAGAAGACTACCTGATCTCAGGTCAGTTGTGTAGCCTATGTAAATGTTGGGGCGTGACCGTTCTCTTAATACACCCATGGGCGTGACAAAGGTACAGGTCTTGAGATGCTACCGTCAGCTTCTATCTTTGTTGAGATTCGCCCGTTTTCAGCGTCAGTGTCAGGGGTGTCAATGGGATTTTGAGCTTCTATGTATGTCCTATTTACCCACCGAACTTTCGTTATTCAACTATGACATGGTAAAATCGGTTTTGCATACTATCACCCCTTTAAAAAAAACGCAACGTAAAAGAGTGAAGAAAATCAGAATTTTTTTCAGAAAATGATAACAAAAAAACTAAAATGTCAGATATAACACCAAAAGAACATTTCAAAAAATGTTGAAAACCCTCCTCGCCAAAAACATTGACGCATCGACATATATAAAATGGACCAACATAGTCCGTTGCTCTGGACGGAGACCAGTGAAGGCTATTAGAAGCTCTTTTCCGGTGATCACTAGCTTTACTGCGCAGCCTCCAACTGAGAGAGACAACTTAATGTGACGTGAGCAACGTGTCTGAAAGTGTGAAGTCTTCTGGTAGCTGTGCCGAGAGAAATCTCAATCATTCCCAATCTTGTAGAGACAGAGAGTGTAGGTATATGTAAGGAGATAACATGGGCACAGGCTAATTATTGATCACTAACATGCTAGTTAACATTAGTAATCAAAACTAAACAGCTAATGTAAGTTGAAACTGCCTACGAGCTTCTCCTGTACTATACGGTAATTCCTCTACTGTGCGACAGTAAGTCACTTGGTTATGACACAATCGTTAGCCTATTTTTACAAAAACGTCTGCTACGGAGCCATAACGTGAGGTACAAGGTAATGGAGCCTTTTATACATTGTCGTGTTTCTTTAGAAATAAACAATGGACAAATAGTCTTTAAACGCTTCAGATGTAAAGTTATTCACTGTCAAAGTGACGTCAAAATGAATGGGAGTCAGTGGAATGCTAACGGGAGGTGATCTCTTTGTAGTATCAAAATGGCGCCATAGGAGGTTTGAGTTCTGAAGCGAAGCTTACCCCCTTCACTCCTCGTTTTCTGCTGCATATAGAGGCAAAGAACTTCCTGTGCAGAGGTGTCAATTCCAGGTCCAGAAAGTAAAAGTCCTGCCATGTGTTTATTCCACCAATGAACTCAGCCAGCTGATTTCACTAATTAGTAGTGAAATCAGCTGGCTGAGTTCATTGGTGGAATAAACACATGGCAGGACTTTTACTTTCTGGACCTGGAATTGACACCTCTGTTCCTGTGTGTAAGCCCTGCCCCTTCCTGTGTAAAATCCCTGCCCCTTCCTGTTTGTAAGCCCTGCCACTTCCTGTGTAAAATCCTTGCCTGTGTGTCTGTGTCCAGCAATTTCCACATAAGTGTACTTATTTTGGCAATGAAAGCTTTTCTGATTCTGATTTCTGATTCTGGCTAGGTACCGGGATGTAACGTAACTCACACCTTCTCTCTCCACCCAGCTGATAAAAAGATGCTGATAAAACACATCAGGTAAGAGAGTGTTACATTTGTTGGGGAACTAAGCTAGCGAGCGAGCGAGGTGATGTATATTGTGCGAAGCGAGAGATGTAGTTCACTGAGCGGTTTCACACAAAACTAAGCAGTACTATGACAAATATAAATAAATTACCTTTCGTTCGACATTTTAGATGGTATTGTTTGAAACTTAAGTTGCTTTTTTGACACTAAATATACGTTAAGTGGTACTACGACAAACTGAGACTTTCTTCACTTGCTAAATTATCTGACACGGCAAATTACAGAATGCAATTTCTGAAGAAATTGTGGTGTGAATGCTGAAAGGCTGATGCTAAAACAATAAAAGATTCAGTGCTTTGGAGAAAACATTTGGGGCTTGAGCCCCAGAAGCTCCGCCCCTGCTGCTTCCCTCCTGATAATACTGAGTGTCCTGTGAGGAACAGGATTAAAGTGAAGGAACCGTTATGCAATGTGTTCTCAAAAAGCACCGGGCAAATGACTCACCGCTTCATTTCCTGCCTCTGACCATCCGATGGACGAGAATCAATCTTTATGCTAAGTTTCCTCATGCTGATCCTCAAAATGACAGCCGTCGTCCAGATTTACATTTTATCTCCTGCTAAAATAATGACAATAAATCATCGGGGTTGTCACTGCTGTCGATAATTACACAGTGAAACGGCCAGCGAGGAGTTTGTCTTGGAAAGGCCTCTGATCTGCTAACAGCCGAGTGAGGACGGGGGGAGACGGTGAATAATGAGTCAGCTTCACACCCAGGCCGAGCAAACAGAGCATGCATCATAACTAACTAGGGCTGGGGGAAACATCACCATGCATTTTTTTTTTTTTAAACCAATTACTCACCTAAATATTTTATACGGTACCGCCTCTGACAAAAACTCCATAAAAAAATTCTAAAGTATTTTTTGCAATTCTGAACTAGCACTGGAATTGTTTTTTTTTTTTTAAACTGAGCCTATATAAAATGTTTTGCATTCTCATATACAATTAGTTTAAAATAAAAACAAGTGAAGCTAATTATGAATGTGATATTTTATTAAGCATAATTACATTGTGTAGATACACAGACACGCACACACAGACACGCACACACAGACACGCACACACAGACACACCCTCTGCTCATTACCAAAGCCCCAGGCCTCCCCGGGGCTTGTGTTCATCAGGGTGCCCCAGCACAGCATCCATCTGGAGGGGATCTTCTTGCTCTGCTACACCACTGATCCCTCCGTCACACCGAGAGAAGACAAACTACACCGGAAACATGAATAATCCTCAACAGTTGATTTAAGACAGTTGGAGAACAGTTAGATACATTTTAAATGACTTTGCTGCTTTTCTCACCCACTTATCCTCTCTCTCACCAAACATTATACTGCTGGGCGATTTCATTATCCACATGGACAATATCAATCTGCCTCTCACCAAAGACTTTACCTCCTGCTTAGAGAGTTTTGGATGTCAACAACATACCACTTTTCCCACACACTCCAAAGGATATATTCTGAACTTAATCTGCTGCTCTGGTGTCACCCCTTCTGATTTTACAGCTGATGAACTCTCCATAACTGACCACTTTCTCCTCTCATTTACAGTGAAACTCACTCTCTCCATCTCTAAAATACCACGCCTTATTTCATTTTGTCTCATGAAAGCCAAAGGTTGGCAACTTGAACGTCTTCATAGGTGAATTCAAGATGGCGCACGGTTGGTTGGGCTCCGTGCTCCTCTTGCTTTTGCCTTTTAAAACTGGCAATTATATGCACTCTGATAGACTATTTACTGACACCAAGATTAATAAGCAGCAAATACGTGAATATGTTAATAAACCAGAAGCCGTAAGTAAGAAGGATAAACAACACCAACAAATGAAATGTCGGCGTGGAGCAAAGAAGCAGCGTCAGCGTTCAGACCTGCTGTTCACCTGTTTGGTGTGGCTTTTTCTGCTGCTAATATTTGGATCACTTGTCCTAAGGATTCCACAAAACGAACCTGACAGTCTTTTGTGCCACACGCCATACCTGAACAACGTTGGATACAGCCGTTTTACCATCTACTATTCCCTCCTGAAGTTTGGAAATGCACGCGTAACAGGCTTACGCACCAAAGTGGAGTTGGGTAGCAGGAGAAAAGATAATGGGCGCGCTATAATATATCTCTCCTTCCTGGTCCTGTTAGCAGGAGATATCCAGCTTAATCCTGGTCCAGACACTGATTGTGCACAGCGGGTCCATGCTGCCGGCGTGGGTCCAGGTCCCGGTGCGGATGCGGGGCAGGGAGCGACAGGCTGGATTGGTGGGTGTGCCTCCGCGGCGGAGCTAGTGCTTCATCTGCGGTGGCCGGCGGTCCCGGAGGTGGTTCGCGGATTTCCAGCGGGAGACAGCTGTGGGTCCTCTGTGCGGACGAGTGTTTGCGCGCCGGCACTGGAGGACACGGAGGGAGTGGCTACGTGTGCCCGCGTCGACCGGTCTACGGCGGGGGTAGCGCCCGCGGGTGGCCCGGCGGGCTGCTGGAGCGACCTGGCCCAGAGTCGCGCCCTTTTTCTCGCGGATTCTTCTGTCGACGAGGCGGAGGATGCCATACTGGAGACGGATTTAAAATCATCCGTCTGTGTGCAAGGATCCAGAGGCGCTCATAACCGTAACCGGGGATTTCCACTGGATGCGTAACGGCTGCGGACCGGCTCCGCTGCGTGTCTGCTGCGCGCTCCGCCGTCCGTCAATACCCACCGGGTCCAGATTTGTTGCGGAACGGCTGCGGCCGTGACTGACAGCTGTAGTCACGAGGACCCACAAGTTCTCTCGAATTCAGGTAGAATAGAACCACAGAACCAACAACAGTTAGTTTCCATCCAGAGGAGTAGAGGGGAAGCGACTCTGTGCTGTCTGTTTTCAAGATGTAGTGCAGGGAGATATGATTAACCGGACGTTTATTTTGTTTCTGTGCTCGACTTCCTGTCCCACACTATCTGCCGTGTGCTGAATTGCTGCGGAGCTCTCCGTCGTCCGTCAAAAATAGAAGCTCTGCGTATATCTGCTGCGGAGGGCTGCGGACTGACAGAACTGGGACGGAGTCGGGACGCAGACGTTCAGCAGTCTGTGGAAATACACACACTGACTTTAATGGAAACCTGATGACTCCGGAGACGTTCCGCAGACGTTCCGCAGACGTTCCGCATCCAGTGGAAATTGCCGGTAAGACTGACTATACTAAGAGTAAAGTTAATACAACTCATACAGTCAAGTATAAGCGAATAAACAGGGACACTATTGTCAATATAAAAACTTCGCAGTCTAAAGCCTAAGGGTATTTTAGGAGGGCATTTCAATATTAGAAGCCTGTATCCAAAATGTGATGAAATTAGAATTTTGCTAACTGGTTCCAATCTTGATTATTTGTGCATAGGTGACACATTGATGCATGATAAAATCCCCACCTCATTGATAGATGTGCCTCGATATAAGTGCTATAGAAAGGACAGGGTTACTAGTAGAGGAGGAGGAGTTCTGGTTTACATTAAAGACTCCTTTTAAGACCAAGGAAGTTCAATTAGATGAATCTTTATCACTTGAAAGTCTTTGTGTAAATGTGGCTCTATCCTCACGCATGATCTTTAACATTCTTGTGGTGTATAATCCACCATCTAGTTGCCTACAAACATTTTATCCAAACTTGGAAAAAATTCTCAAATCTTTTAAACCGAACAGTGAGGTGCTTATTTATGGAGATACTAATGTTAATTGGTTAAATAAATCCAGTAGGAAACAACTCAAAGAACTAATATCAAAATATGACTTTCATCAATTTGTAAATGGACTGACTCGCTTGACAAAAACATCACAGACAGCACTAGATTTAGCCGGAAAGAGTCTTAAAAACAGATCATGATATTAATTTCCAGAAAACTCTCCAAAAAACATCTAAATGAATATAAATATGACCAAAAGGCAACCAAGTTAATAATTTCCCGCAAGGATCTTATTAAATTTGAGAATGAGTTGGCAAACACAAATTGGGATGACGTCTCACAACATAGTCAAGTGAATGAGTGTTGTGATATATTAACTTCTACAATGAGTAACATTTTAAATAAGTTCTTAAAACAATGTAAAATGCCACAAAGAAAGTTACAGCTCCCATAGGTAAGTGATGCAGTACGACAGCTAATTAAAAAAAATAAATCTTAAAACCAGATATGACACAGATCTGATGTTATTTAAAGGTTTACGAAATAAAGTAGTAAAAGAATTGCGCAACTTAAAAGCAAACTATTATATGAAAATTCTAACTGAAACTAAAGGAAATTGTAAAGCCATGTGGAAACAAATAAACAGTCTAATTAAACCTAATGCAAATACAAATAATTCATATGAACTAAAATGTGAAGGAAAGGACATATCAGACCCTGTTCAAGTTGATAATGGTTTAAATCAATTTCTTATTAAATTTGTACAAGATCTTGCTTCTAATGTTTTAGATGGCGAGCCTAATAGTAGCAACTTAAACATATTGTCATCAGAGAATGAGAATTCCTTTAAAATTAGAGAAGTGAATCAGGCAGTGGTATTGAAAGCTATTTCAGACCTGAATACCAATTTATCCAAAGATAACTATAACATAGACGCAACTTTATTCAAAAAATATGCACAAGTAATCATTCAACCTTTGACCCACATTATAAATATCTATTAAAACTGGAATATTTCCAGATGCCTGGAAAAAGTCACTGGTAAAACCATCTCTAAAGCCCCAGTGTGTAACGTTTGTAGTTGTTCATTATCAAAATCTGTATTGCCCTTCACAAACTTGGCCTTTTTCATGAATATTGACCACCACCATCAATTTCAAGTATTCCTATTAGCTTGGAATTTTACATTTGCGCTTGCATGAACTGGGGTAGACACTCCATAATGATGCGCCATCTTGAAATACGTTAGCCGGTAAGGGACATACAGGACATACTGCTCCGGCTTTCGCATTTTCGGTACTACCAGAAAAAGAAAACGGATATTGAAAAGAGAAAGAGACCGGAAAAAGAGTGAACATTCGAGCTGCTTTGGAGGCACACACCAAATCCCAACTAGTTAATTATCCTCCGGACCGCTGCAGTCTCCTTTTCTTTCTCTCTCCTTTCCGTCGGGTGGCGCGCGTGTCCGCTCATGGTGTCCGAGGCACTCTCCGACATGAACTCATGGATGTATTAAGAGAACGCATGAACTCCAACAATGACGGCTGATAGACGGCCTTTTGTACACCTTCGCTTTTTGAAGCGTGAAGGCTATCGTAGTTGCAATACTGCGTGGCAAGAGAGAATTGATTGCGATATATGATCTCAACGCTAGATGGGAGTAATTCTTACACAATGTAGCTTTAAGTCCGGGAATACCACAGACGTTAGTAACTATCGAACCATAAGTCTAGTTCCGGTAATGTCAAAAATATTAGAAAAAATTGTTTCAGAACAAATTACTCAATATTTAGAAATATATCAATATATACACCATCAACAGTATGGTTTCAGACAGAACCATTCCACTGAAACAGCCATTTGCGCATTACTGGAAAATATTGTGCAGCCGCTTGATAAAGGAAACATCGTGGGTACAGTATTCCTGGACTTAAAGAGGGCATTCGACACCGTAAGTCATAGCCGTCTTATCTGAAAACTATCATCTTATAATACATCACACCAGGCATTATCATGGTTTGAGTCATACTTACAGGGTCGAGAACAATGTGTAGTTATTGATCATGCAAAATCTGCCCCATGTAAAATTAAGACCGGAATCCCACAGGAAACTATACTGAAGTTGGCATTCAGATGTATGCCGATGACACTGTGGTTTATGTGTCCGGCAAGAGCCCTGTTCTTATCAGCAGTACATTGACTAAAAGTCTTGAGAAAGTGTTTGATTAGCTAAACAAATCATGTTTAACACTTAATCTGAGGAAAACTAAATCTATGTGTTTTTCTATAACAAGAAATAATAATAATAAATGACCTTAACATTAAAATGAATGATGAACTCATCGATCAGGTAGAAGAAGAAAAGAGTGATTTTAGATTCTCAGCTAAATTATAAAAGTGATATTAAAACCATTTCAAGACAAATGAAGACCAGTATGAACTGTTTCAGATTGTTCAGGAGCAGTTTAACATTTGAATGTCCTCATGTCTTTCTGAACACTATGATCCTGTCCCACCTGTCGTATCGCACCACTGTTTGGTCCCAGGCTAGCCAAACTACCCTAAAGCCTATTGAGAGGCTTTATAACCGTGCCCTAAAATTTTTAGATAAAAAGCCTATTCGATTCCATCTTAAACTTTGTTAATTTTGTTAATCTTAGATACAGTACATAAAGTTGTTTTTTAAATGTTTGACTGGACTTGCACCTGAGCCACTTTGTAAATTTGTGAACAGGCTGGAATCCTCCAGATCCACAAGAGCTGCTGCATGTGGAAACTGTAAAGTTCCGTTTTGTAAAACCTCTTTTGCCCAAAATGTTTTTTCTGTGAAAGGAGCCAATCTGTGGAATTGGCTTCCTACAAATATAAAGACTCTAACTAAATTGTCCACCTTTAAAAAAAAAACTATCAAAAGCATGGTTTATACAGCAGCAGCAGTGTGATCATGCCATATGAAATGTGTAGCTGTGTGTATGGGAGGTGTGCATCTGTGCGAGTGAATGTGTTTATTTACTACACTTATTTTTATTGCTGTTAACTGGTTTCAGGACCTTTTTATTGTATTCATTGTAAAAATTTGACTCTTTTATTATTTTAACTGTTAAAAGCCCTTATAGGGACAGGTGTTGCAAATTAGCCATGGCTATAAACACTGTGATACAGGCATCGGATTGTTCTTTATGTAATAATCTGTTGTTTTTTTTGTATCTGTCCCTATTCAAATAAACAACAAATAAAAAAATAGAAAAACTGGTCTCACTATTCACAAAGAAATGCAAAATAACCACATCTTACGTTATAAGGACTCCATTGCTAGCACCAAAACCCACTACTACTCCAGTATAATCACTGCCAACAAAGGAAACTCCAAGTCACTGTTTTCCCTACTTAAAAATATCACACAACCCCAGGACTTTATCCCCCCTCACTTGTATACAACCTCCTTCTGCAACTCCATTATGTCCTTTTTCACAGAAAAAATCAAGAACATCCACCAGCACCTTGGATCAATCCCTCACCTCAGCATCTCAGCCAGTTTTCACCCATCTCATTCTCCTCCTTCCAGGTCCTTGATATTTCAGAAATCACAGAACTCACCAAGAAATCCAAGCCATCCACTTGTCAACTTGATCCCCTCCCCACACAACTTGTTAAATCCTGCCTTCAGTCCCTGGTCCCCCTCATTTCTGCTATCATCCACTTCTCTCTCACCACTGGAACTGTCCCTGCATCCTTCAAAACTTCTGCCATTACCCCTATTTTGAAAAACAACTGGTGCCGACCCCTCCAACTTCAACAACTTCTGTCCTATATCCAATCTACCCTTCATCTCCAAAATCCTTGAAAAAACAGTTGCCTCTCAACTCCATTCTCACTTATCTCACAATAACCTGTATGAACCATTCCGGTCCGGTTTCCGCCCACTCCATAGCACTGAAACAGCACTTATCAAAATCACCGACGACCTCCTTATGGCAGCTGACTCTGAACTCCTCACCATCCTCATCCTCCTCGACCTGAGTGCAGGTCGAGGATACCATCTGTCACACCACCCTCCTCAACAGGCTATCTTCCATCGGCATCACCCACACTCCGTTAGACTGGTTCACATCTTACCTCTCTGGACGCACTCAGTTCATTCAACTCAAGTCTTTTAAATCCATTCCCTCCTCCGTCAGTTCAGGTGTGTCCCAGGGCTCTGTCCAAATTTAACATTCATTTCCACTGTTATGCTGATGACACCCAGCTCTACCTCTCCACCAAACCCTCGTCCACTCTCCCGCCCACCTCCCTTACTGATTGCATCTCTGAAATAAAAACCTGGTTCACCCAAAACTTCCTCAAATTAAACCGTAATAAATCCGAGGTTCTCCTCATTGGCACCAAATCCACTTTATCCGAAACCAACAGTTTTCTCTCACTATTGATAACGCCTTAGTTTTACCCTCCCCCAAGGTTAAGAGTCTCGGTGTCATCCTTGACAGCACACTATCCTTTCAACCCCACATCAATAACATTACCCGGTCTGCCTACTTCCACCTACGAAACGTCAATCGCCTCTGCCCCTCCCTTACCCCCCACACTGCCGCTATCCTTGTCCACAGTCTCGTCACTTCCTGTCTGGATTACTGCAACTCTCTCCTCTTTGGCCTCCCTCACAAATCCCTCCATAAACTTCAACTGGTACAGAATTCAGCTGTCCGCATCATAACCCGAACCCCCTCCATCCACCACATCACTCCTGTCCTCCAACAGCTCCACTGGCTCCCAGTCCAGTTCTGTATCCAATTCAAAGTTCTCCTGTTTACATTCAAGGCCATCTACAACCTTGCACCCCCATATTTGTCTGATCTCCTCCAGGTTCCCACTCCGTCCCGTTCCTTCAGATCCTCTTCCTCCATACACCTGTCTGTCCCCTCCGCCCGTCTCACCACCATGGGGAGCAGAGCATTCAGCCGCTCTGCTCCCCGTCTCTGGAATTCATTACCACCCCAACTCAGAAACATCAATTCATTCCCCCATTTCAAATTGCAACTCAAACACATCTGTTTTTTATCCGTTGTTTCTATTGTTTTATTTTTATTTTTTATTTTTTTGCTTCTTTTAAATGTCTTATGTATCCCTGTACGGCAGGGGTGTCAAACTCATTTTCACTAGGGGCCACACTGGAAAAAGAGAATCACACCAAGGGCCGGACATATAGAGTTTATTGGCGTGCTTTTTGTTACTGCAGGTCACTTTTTTTAACATTTTGATAGATTTTTTTCCTCATATTTGATGTTTTTGTGGCTTTCTCAGACATTTGTCACCTTTTTGTAAATGTATTGCTTTTTCCCACATTTTTGTACACTTTCTGTCACATTTTTGTTGACATGAAGCCCTACAAAAGTCATCACTTTCCTGTGTTTTTGGTTTGGCGCACAACTAGGTGGGCCAAAATGTATTGTGAACCCAAATTAATATACGGGCCGGATCTAAAGCTACAAGGGGCCAGATTTGGCCCGTGGGCCTTGAGTTTGACACATGTGCTGTACGGTGTCCTTGAGTGCCGAGAAAGGCACCTTTAAATAAAATGTATTATTATTATATAAAAAAACAGGATGGAAGAGAGACAAAAACATAAAAACAAAAGCCTCGACAACAACATTGATAAAAGAGACAAAAACGCTCCTGTCCTGATTATATACATGGAGTCGGGTGGGAACATAGAGTGCAGGTTGAAAAGAACAAACAAACTGTGAACATTTTTATCCTTGAAACCAAAAAGCCTTTTCTCTGGATCTGAGGAAGGATTGGCCTTTTGACAGCAGCAATTTCTTTGGCAGCTCTCACCATCACCTCGATCCACCTTAGTGTCCTGCATGGAAAAACCTCTGCAACGAACGGCAAATCATTCCCGACTCCCCCCAAACTCCCCCGTTCCCAAGCTGCCCTTGTATGTAAATTCAAAGATATTCTCTCCTCATTACAGATAGTGGTAATGAGAAACAGGAAAGAGAGTGTACAAAGTGTACTTGTCACTATTGGCTGGAGTGTGTTGATAAATAGTCCCAATTAGCATTAACCTTCAAGGGGCCACTCAAGGTTTTTTACCACGAAATCAGCTTGGTCTGCCTGGAACGAGTCCTCGTGTTCAAGTGATTGAACTTTTAAAAATTGTAACAGTTTATCCTCGGTGGTGCACGCTTCCAGTTTCAACTCCAGTTCATCCTTAATGGCAGAGTTGTTGATGGAGAACGGGTCTTTTCACGCGTGGCTTGTGCAGTTTGAGATTTATTACACTTACCTGCATTGCTTTTTGAAACTAAAAGAATATTTCATATACATATTAGGGTGTTTTTCTGCATCTTTACTTTTGACACAGATGTGTGTTTTCAGGAAAAGCAGGGTACCCACATAAAAAAATCTTAAATTTAATTTAAAATGTAATTGAATAGTGAAAAATGAAAATGTAATATTGTTAACAAAGGTCTTACATTTTTTTCTTGTATTTTTGTAGGATTAAATAAATACCGTGACATCATAGATAAATGTTGTGTGTGTAACATTTTGCCGCTGTTTTGCAGCTCACGCTTACCTGCTAAGTTTTACCTCTAATGTTTGCTCAGCTTGTTTCTCTGATAACTTCAGGCTTAAACCTGAATAAAAAGTCTTTGTAAGCTAACGGCAAGACATTACAATGACACAACACTTTCTATAATGAACCTTTATGAAAAGCACTTCATTAGACATGTCCTGACAGCTTGTAAAGGCCTGTCTTTAATATCGTGGTGACCTTGTGTTACTATACAATAATATAAGTTCTGCATGGAGACAGATCGTGATAGGAGGGGATTTGTGCACAGAAAACAGCCGTTCTTATCTGGTAATTACGGGTACAATCGTGTCACATTTCATTCCATTTTGCTACCTGCTATCTGAGCCGAAACAAATAAAGGCTTCATGTCGTCTTGAATCCCAATGCGATGTACAGTTTGCACTCCAGGCAACACAGAAACTGTCAGAAGACGAGCTCTCTCTGCGCTCTGTCTTTGCTCGGAGATTACCGGCGCCAGGTTGATTTAATCATCCACATTAACCAAACTAATTAGAGTTTCTGTGAAAATGCCATCACAATGGAGATACCTTGAGACGCTGTTTGTCCCCCCACAGGTTATTGGTATGCAGGGACCGTGCTGCTTCTCTTCTCGGCAAGCCTGACGCGTCTTATCTTCCGGAGCTGTCCACAGGTGTTCCCTGTCAGCCGAGTGTGATCAAAATGCTGTGCAGGGACTGTTTACCCAGCCGCTTACAGGCGGGTTGCTGCGTCCCTGGAAGAGAAAGAAGCAAAAAGCCTTGCCACATGCTTCTGCACTCTCAGTAATGCTAATAGTAACCAGCACCTACAACCTACAAACAAGCTAGTTCTATTTTAAAAGCTTGAAGAGCCTGTAGTGAAACAATACTCTACTTTGAAAGAAAGAAAACACGGGCAACCTGAACATTTGAATTAGCCCCGGGCGAAACAAGACTAAAATGCTAAAGCTCTGATTCAACATTCAGGTCATGAAGATAGTGTCCTGACACTGGGACTAAAGCAAAGACTGACCATAATAATAGTGATGGTTGACAGCCCTACTGGCCACAAAGACATAAGCAATGGGGGGACAGAATCCACAGTTTAATGTAGAAATGCATTCTTAAGTTTAGCTGAAGCTAACATAAGGCTTCAGCAGACGTAGTCGGATAAAGTAGGTGTCTTCCCTATTACAAACTTGTTTTTATCAAGCCATTCTCACCCCCAACTCGTCAAATACTGACGCTTGGTCAGTTCATCTCAGTGTCAAATACGACGCAAATATCCCCCTTTAAAAACAAACCCTTAATTGCCTACAAATGGGCCGCTGCCCTGTAAGATGAGGTATTATGAAGAACGACAACGGTAGAGAGTAAAGATGGTCCCATACCATTTCTTGCTTACCGATTCCAATACCTAAACTTGCGAATCGGCCAATAACGAATACTGATTCAAAAATACATAGATATTATGTTTAAACAGCTGTATATTCCTCTCCCTGTGTGGATGTGATATGATTTCTATCGTTGTTGTTAAACTGGGAAAAATTATTAAACACAAAACATGAACGTCATAGTCATACTTTCTTTTATTATCCAGTTAGACAGTGAGTCATAACGGGAAATAAAAACACAAATGAACTACTTTAAAGTAGATTCTCTTCGGGGCTACATTACATGGTATCGGATTGGTGCATAAACTCCAGTACCGATAACAGAATTTTAGGCAGTATCAGAAGCTTTTCAGATACTGTTATCAGTATTGGAACAACTCCAGTAGAAAGTAGTATGAATGACCCAAAACCTGCGTAAGATGGCAGGTCAGGGGGGTGGATGGGTCAAACAACACGGGACTTTCACCCAGCAGACCAGGGTTTATGTCCCGTTGTTGTGTTGAAGAATGACGCCAAAGGGGTACCCAGAGCGTCAAATATGCCCGTGGATGGGATTACATTGGAAATACGCACAACCGGCGCAACGTCATAGAATGTCTCTGAACAGATTCACGCCCACTTTTAGGGGAAAACAATCCCGCGTTCCCCATAAACGACAACAGTGTAACGACAGAGGAAATGTAAATTGCTCCAAACTTTTACTTTAAACAAACCGTTTTTGCTGAGTAGTTTGTTGCACCAACAATACATCGAAAAAACCCGGTCTTCGATTTGTCCTCTTGCCATGTCCTAAAGTATATCCTGATAGATGGCTCCAGGCTATAGACCAGACCAGCATCACCAAGTCTCCCTTTGAGAGGGAAGAATCACGCTGTCACGTCAGGAGAGAAACTGCGGTTTTGTAGCGGGTTAATCAAGACTTTCACTGGGAGCGTCTGATCTGCATGAGTGACGAGGAGTATGAATCAGTGGGAGGAGTGAGTGCTGGAGAATGAGAGAGAGAAGAGTGAGGACAGGAGGGGGATAGGACGAAGGCGGACGTACTCCAGGCTGGACCTGATGACCTGGGCGGAGCTGGCTGGAGGCGCGGTCACGGCAGAGCTGGCTGGAGGCGTGGCCACGGCGGCCGGGCTGTACCGGCAATGAGGGCTTCGAGCCGGGCGGGACTGGGGACGAGGAGGGCTCCGAGACGGACGGGACCAGCGACGAGGGCTTAGGAAGGGTGCTGGCTAGCTGGGGTTCAGGAAGGATGCTAGCTAGTCTGGACTCAGGGGAGATGCCAGCTAGTCTAGACTCAGGGGGGGCGCTGCAAGGCCGGGACTCAAGGAACTCTGGGGGGCCGCTACACGGCCGGGACTCTAGGAACTCTGGGGGGGCGCTACACGGCCGGGACTCTAGGAACTCTGGGAGTATGAATCAGTGGGAGGAGTGTGTGCTGGAGAATGAGAGAGGAGTGAGTGCTGGTGACGGTGGGACCCTGACATTACTACTGATGGATAGCTAACGTTAGTTTTAGTGGGAAGATGCTAACAGTTTAGCAGCATCAGAATGTCGTCACCAACTAAATCTCAGCTTATAGATCCAACAGTTGGTTATTAAAGGGGTGATAGAATGCAAAACCGATTTTACCCTGTCATAGTTGAATAACGACAGTTCAGTGGGTAAATAGGACATACATATGAGCTCAAAATCCCATTGACACCCCTTTACTATAAAAATCTCATATTTTGAAACTGCTGCTGAAAACGGGCAAATCTCAACAAAGATAGAAGCTGACGGTAGCATCTCAAGACCTGTACCTTTGTCACGCCCATGGGTGTATTAAGAGAACGGTCACGCCCCAACATTTACATAGGCTACACAACTGACCTGAGATCAGGTAGTCTTCTGAATCTAGGTCAGGCAGATCTCTGCTATTCCATTACAAAATTCACTTCTGAAACTTTTTATGCGAGAAATCAACCATGTAAAGCTCAAATATGGGCCATTTTACGAAAATTGATGGCTAATTGCAAATTTTGTCCGACTGTGTGTCGGAGTTCAGCGGCCGGTGCTGCCTGGGTTGCTACATCGCTGCCCTGCCTGTCCTCCGCCACAGACCCCGGCCTGCCGTGAGCTCGATACCCGCACTCAATACCCACACTCAATACCCGCGCAAACTTACCCTTTTCTGGGTGACTGGACTACCAAACGTCGCTGCCCTGACAGAGCTCCAGGGCCTGCAGCTCGCTGTTCTCCCTCCCCTCTTCCTGCTTAATGGCCGGTCGGTGAGTGACTGAGAGCGCGGTCAGCGAGCTTGTTACACCCGCAATCTCTTACCACAGGTTCCAGTTAATCTTCTAATGAATATGTGTGTTGAGTCGTTTAAACAAACAATCGGGGAAAAAAAACGCCTCTTGTCCGCGAGTCTCATTGATATAGCTGGAGCTGGATGGTGAGCTGGAGTCCATCAATGAGAGCTAGCTAGCCTCCTCTTAACAAGACCTCTGACATTCACAAAATGCATTCAATTGAAATCCAAAATCAGACAAGTGTTAGCTAAGCTTTGTAAGACCTTGGGGAACCTGTAATATACATGCCGTGTCGAAATTCAAACTGTAAATATGCTATAGTTAAGCAGAAAGTGTAGCTAGCTAGCTGCAATCATTTCCCATTGTATTCAATGGGACACATAGCTAGCTTGCTTAAGAAGCTTAAGGAGACTTTTAGCGTCAGTAACTAACACCAAAGGCAACCAAGCGCTGTGAGGGAGACTGTGTTGGAAAGGGGGATAAAACAAACAGAAATGTCTTTCCATCAAGTTTTCTACCGTGTTTTTCACCGTGCTTATCTCAATAACGAGCTCCCAATAATCGCAAGTTTATTGGTGTAGTAGGTTGAAACGTGCTTTGCTTTGCATTTCTTTTTGCCGATTTTATCAAAATTTGTGAAATTGCGATACATTTTAGATGGAAACCTGGCTTTAGTTTGAGGACAGCACATGGAAGGTTAAACTGTCTACTAGCTGTGTTCAGAATATTGGTTGAAAGTTAAATGTGTTATGTTACCGTAATGCGAACAGGGTTAACAGAAAGATCCTTTGACTAGCGCCTTAAGAATTGTTAAATATAATAAAGGTGTTTCTGTGAAGAAATTTTTTTCTCAGGCACAGAACTGAGTAACGCTGATGGAACGTGTCCTAAACCGCGACAGAGATGGAATACCAAAGCAGTGCAGATTTGCATCACAATTTTCTAATTCCTCAAAGCATTTTGCATATCCAGCGCTGTGTGAGTGGAGTCATTTCCTCCAGCTCTCTACATGTGTAGCAGCCACCTGCTGACAGGAAGTGTGTCTAGAATTTACAGCAATTTCTAGCTGTAAATAAGCTGCTATTTCTGCATCTGTAGTTTTCTCTTGCTATCTCGAGCTGCTAAGTCTGACTCAACACAGGAAATCCGCTTTTTGGGACATTAAAGCCGACCTGACACCAAACAAGTTTCCAAGTGACTCCTCAGACTAATGTCCAATAATCTGGGAATGAAATCCTGTGAGTCTTGCTAGAGTATTGTATGATGTGTAAGGTGGTCATAAAACTCCCAGTCAGTCAGGAGGTTAGTTATTCTACTGAAGATAAAAACACTTGATGCACAGAGATCGCGTTTAGCTCAAAACTCAAACGGTAAAAAACCAAAACATAGCGGTGGAAATGTAGCCTAAAATGGGTTCATCTCGTTACGAATCTTTGGTCTGAAATGGGCTATAGATGGTTCTTTCCAGCAGTGATTCATGCTTTTTCAAACAGTAGATACAACACCAATCAAACCAATCTGTAACTGCTTACGGGCTTTTTAAACTTAAATGTTTTTGGCTCGGTCTTGAGTTGAGTTTCAAAGTGAGAGCAGAATGAGTTTTATTTTCAGAGACACCCTTTGGTTATTCCATTTGTCAGGCTTTCAGCTGCACGCTGGAAAAAGCTGTTGAGCTGTGTTTGATCCGGCAGCCAGCTGGTCGACACCGACAAAGAAAATCTCACTGATGGAGCTGATTACTTGTCTTCAGAGACAAATTACAATACTGATAAAGTGTGATCCAACTGATCTAACTGAGCCATAAAGGGAGCCAGGAGGCATACCGTTTTCTCTGTAATAGCCAAACAAACATCCGATAACATCTCGTACCGACATTAAGGTGAGACGGATCTATCACAGAGTGCATTCGGTTCCACGTTGGCACGTTGTCTTGCCTTGATGTACCGCCCTCCAGTGTGGAAAAAAAGCCTAAGAGAAAGAAATCAACTGAAGGTGAAGTTAAACATTTCTCACGGCCAAGAAAAGATGTTGCTATAACAACATTTGAACCCCTGCAGGAGGAACAGTATTTTAAAAGAAATGACAGAAGGAGTCGGCGAGGTCAAACCTGACTCATGTCCTCTACCGTGATCATCTCTTATTATTAATAAAGAAAAGGGCTTCAGGCCTTCCTTTCTCTTGACAACCTGTGAATCACCGTTGATAACTACGGACTATGAAAATCATGATGAAAACATCTCTAAAACTCAGGATCTGGTGGATCAGAAAGGCTCTCCCGCCACTGGAGTAGAGGTGGAAAAAGTGGATACCTTCAAGTTAAAAAAAATGATTGTTGTGGCTTTTGTATTTGTGTTGTAGTGTTTGTATTTGTGTTATAGTGTTTGTATTTGTGTTGTAGTGTTTGTATTTCTGTTATAGTGTTTGTATTTGTGTTGTAGTGTTTGTATTTGTGTTATAGTGTTTGTATTTGTGTTGTAGTGTTTGTATTTCTGTTGTAGTGTTTGTATTTGTGTTGTAGTGTTTGTATTTGTGTTATAGTGTTTGTATTTGTGTTGTAGTGTTTGTATTTCTGTTATAGTGTTTGTATTTCTGTTATAGTGTTTGTATTTGTGTTGTGGTGTTTGTATTTCTGTTATAGTGTTTGTATTTCTGTTATAGTGTTTGTATTTGTGTTGTAGTGTTTGTATTTGTGTTGTAGCGTTTGTATTTGTGTTGTAGTGTTTGTATTTGTGTTGTAGTGTTTGTATTTCTGTTATAGCGTTTGTATTTGTGTTATAGCGTTTGTATTTGTGTTGTAGTGTTTGTATTTGTGTTGTAGCGTTTGTATTTGTGTTGTAGTGTTTGTATTTCTGTTGTGGTGTTTGTATTTGTGTTGTAGCGTTTGTATTTGTGTTGTGGTGTTTGTATTTGTGTTGTGGTGTTTGTATTTGTGTTGTGGTGTTTGTATTTGTGTTGTAGTGTTTGTATTTGTGTTGTGGTGTTTGTATTTCTGTTATAGTGTTTGTATTTCTGTTATAGTGTTTGTATTTGTGTTGTAGTGTTTGTATTTGTGTTGTAGTGTTTGTATTTGTGTTGTAGTGTGTGTATTTGTGTTGTAGTGTTTGTATTTCTGTTATAGTGTTTGTATTTCTGTTATAGTGTTTGTATTTGTGTTGTAGTGTTTGTATTTCTGTTATAGTGTTTGTATTTGTGTTGTAGTGTTTGTATTTATGTTGTAGTGTTTGTATTTCTGTTATAGTGTTTGTATTTGTGTTGTAGTGTTTGTATTTGTGTTATAGTGTTTGTATTTGTGTTGTAGTGTTTGTATTTCTGTTATAGTGTTTGTATTTGTGTTGTAGTGTTTGTATTTCTGTTATAGTGTTTGTATTTCTGTTATAGTGTTTGTATTTGTGTTGTAGTGTTTGTATTTGTGTTGTAGTGTTTGTATTTGTGTTGTAGTGTGTGTATTTGTGTTGTAGTGTTTGTATTTCTGTTATAGTGTTTGTATTTCTGTTATAGTGTTTATATTTGTTTATAGTGTTTGTATTTCTATTATAGTGTTTGTATTTGTGTTGTAGTGTTTGTATTTATGTTGTAGTGTTTGTATTTGTGTTGTAGTGTGTGTATTTGTGTTGTAGTGTTTGTATTTGTGTTGTAGCATTTGTATTTGTGTTGTAGTGTTTGTATTTGTGTTGTGGTGTTTGTATTTGTGTTGTAGTGTTTGTATTTGTGTTGTAGCGTTTGTATTTGTGTTGTAGCGTTTGTATTTGTGTTGTAGTGTTTGTATTTGTGTTGTAGCATTTGTATTTGTGTTATAGTGTTTGTATTTGTTTTGTAGTGTTTGTATTTGTGTTGTGGCGTTTGTATTTGTGTTGTAGCGTTTGTATTTGTGTTGTAGTGTTTGTATTTGTTTTGTAGCATTTGTATTTGTGTTGTAGCGTTTGTATTTCTGTTATAGCGTTTGTATTTCAGTTATAGCGTTTGTGTTTGTGTTGTAGTGTTTGTATTTGTGTTGTAGCGTTTGTATTTGTGTTGTAGCGTTTGTATTTGTGTTGTAGCGTTTGTATTTGTGTTGTAGTGTTTGTATTTGTGTTATAGCGTTTGTATTTGTGTTGTAGCGTTTGTATTTGTGTTGTAGTGTTTGTATTTGTGTTGTAGTGTTTGTATTTCTGTTATAGCGTTTGTATTTGTGTTGTAGCGTTTGTATTTGTGTTATAGCGTTTGTATTTGTGTTGTAGTGTTTGTATTTGTGTTGTAGCGTTTGTATTTGTGTTGTAGTGTTTGTATTTGTGTTGTGGTGTTTGTATTTGTGTTGTAGCGTTTGTATTTGTGTTGTGGTGTTTGTATTTGTGTTGTGGTGTTTGTATTTGTGTTGTAGTGTTTGTATTTGTGTTGTAGTGTTTGTATTTGTGTTGTAGTGTTTGTATTTGTGTTGTGGTGTTTGTATTTCTGTTATAGTGTTTGTATTTGTGTTGTAGCGTTTGTATTTCTGTTATAGCGTTTGTATTTGTGTTGTAGCGTTTGTATTTGTGTTGTAGCATTTGTATTTGTGTTGGAGCATTTGTATTGGTGTTGTACAGAGACTCCACAGTGATGGGAAAATCACTTGGTGGAGGCTTATGTCTTTATATAAACAAGAAATGGTGCAATGCGGTGATTGTCAGAGAAAATCTGTGTACTCCTGATATCGAACTTTTGTCTGTATCTCTACACCCCTTTCATCTGCCCAGGAAATTCCCACAGATATTTGTAACACTTGTTTATATTCACCTGAAGGCCAATGCCGACCTAGCGACTCGGGCTACGGTGACGTGCGTGCAGCGGCTTCAGGGGATTTCACCTGAAGCACCAAACTTTGTCATGGGCGTTTTTAATAACTGTAAGCCAGGGAGGTCCCTGTGTAATTTTTATCAATATGTCACCTGTGCAACACGACGGACCAAAGGCTGGACCTCTGTTATGGATCCGTCAAAGGTGCTTATAAATCCTGCAGCAGAGCTCCACTTGGCATGTCCGATCACAACTCTGTTTATTTGGTTCCGTCCTACAAAGCGGTACTGAAGAGAAACAAGACAGAACGAAAGTTGGTCCCGGTTTGGTCAGATGACTCAATCCAGTGTCTACAGGAATGCTACTGCTGTACTGATTGGGATCTATTTAAAAATGAATGTAAGGACATTGATGAGCTTACAGAGACTGTTTCCGCATACATCACCTTCTGTCATTCCTAGAAAACTAATTTCCATATATCCAAATAATAAACCTTGGGTCTCTTAAAGGCATAATTAATCAACTAAATATTAGCTTCAACCAAGGTTAACAAGCTAAAAAGGAACTTAAGCTTGCCAAACTTAACTAGAAGGAGAAAGTTGAGAACATGCTGAGGACAGGCAACTCACATCCTGCATGGGAGGGTGTGAAAGCCATGATGGGGATGCAGTCTAAGAAGTGTCTGATTTCCCTCAATGGCATGTCAGACCTTGCCCTCTCAAATGAACTGAACACTTTCAATAATTGTTTTAATACTTATGACTTTAGTGAGGAGTTGTCAGTCTTTAATAACGTTGCCCCTGGGCAGAGCAATGTCCAGGTTGACAGAAATAAGGTCCTGACACTCTTCAGAGGTCTTAAGGAAAGGAAAAGTCCTGGCACTGATGGATTTGGAGGCCGTATATTAAAGAACTGTGCTGAACAGCTTTTTGTTTTATTTTCAAAATGTCCTTACTTCTCCACACCATTCCTAATCTTTGGAAAGACTCAATTATTGTTCCGGTGCCTAAAAATAAGGCTCCAGAGTTTTTTAATGACTTTAGGCCTGTGGCACTCACGTCCCTTACTATGAAGACGTTAGAGAAGATCGTGAAGGACAAACTTTTGAACTCTGTACAGGATCTACTAGACCCGCTTCAATTCGCCTACAGACCAAAACGGGGAGTGGAAGATGCAGCATGTATTCTTTTTAACTTGATCTATACCCATCTTGAGGATGCAAAAAGCTTTTTATTGACTTTTCTTCAGCTTTTAATTGCATTCAACCACATATTTTGGCAGGGATCTTAAAGAATACTTTTAATATTGATCCTAGTCTTATCTGTTGGTTGATGAACTTTTTAACTGACAGTTCTCAATGCGTGAGAGTGAATAGCATCTTATCCAATGTTCTCTTTTCCTCCACCAGTTCCCCCCAGGGCTGTGTCCTCTCTGCGATCTTATTTATTTTATATACAAATGCATGCCAAAGCCAGCACTCCAGGCGTCATATCTGACGACTCGGTAATAGTGTCGCTGCTGACGCACAACGACCCAGAGCATGGCGCTACCTTAAATGATTTTACAGAGTGGTGCAAGTCAACTTTTATGAACATTAACGCTGCAAAAACTAAAGAAATGCTGATCGACTTTAGGAAGAATCCCCCCACCCTCTCTCCGACCCTTGAGTAGTAGTGAAGCGATACAAATACCTTGGTATTTAGTAGATGACAAACTCACCTTTGAGCCTCAGGTTGACGCTGTCTGTAAAAAAAGCACACCAGCGCATGTTTTTTTTATCATAAACTTCGTAATTTTAATGTCGATAAGACCTTTATGAGGATGTTTTATTGTTGTTTTATTGACACTATTCTTTCTTTTGCCTTTGTGAGCTGGTTTGGGTCCCTCACTCTTAAAAACAAAAACAGGATTCAATACATTACTAAAGTGTGTGGCAAACTTTCCCACAACTCTCTGACTGACTTAAAATCTCTATATGAGACA
Organism: Perca flavescens; assembly: GCF_004354835.1. Taxonomy (NCBI): domain Eukaryota; kingdom Metazoa; phylum Chordata; class Actinopteri; order Perciformes; family Percidae; genus Perca; species Perca flavescens. The sequence continues at coordinate 18,590,562 of NC_041354.1, forward strand.
AAGACCCTGAAGAAGGCCCAGTCAGTCGTGGCTGATGTAAGCCCCCCCCTCAACAGCTACTTCATGTTGTTACCGTCTGGCCGCAGATTCGGTCTTCCTAAATGCAGGACAGACAGACACAAAAACTCTTTTGTTCCTGCTGCTATAGGCTTTGTTAATAATTCAATATGAGATGTGGACTTCTGTGTAGTATGTATTTATTTGTGTCCTTTATTGATGGTGTCTGTTGTTTGTATGGCTTATGTGTTGTTTATGTTGCATTCTATTGCTGCACAACGAATTGCCCCTCAGGGTAATAAAGACGCCTTGACCTGGCTTTTGTATTTGTGTTGTAGCTTTTGTATTTGTGTAGTAGCATTTGTATTGGTGTTGTGTCGTCTTGGCCACCATACATCAGGATAGTCACCAAAGACAAGACCTGTTTGTAGCACCAGGTTGAGACAGACTGATAATGGCTGCTGGGGCTCTGGTCCATTTCTTTAATAAGTGAATTTCCTCTGCATTCATATCAGGAACATCTCGCCCGTTGTTATCATTTGGCAATTGCATTATGTGCTGCTTGGGAACTCCCTTTGGCATTGTTACAAGCCCCTGTGTTTGTAGCACTATAAGTGTCCTTGTCTTTCCGTTGCACTTAACATTTGGCAGGAAAACATCTGGCTTGGATATGAGCACACTTTGTGAGCAGTTAGTGACAGCGTGTTTGTTATTTACCACTACACAGAGACAGGTGAAAGGTTTCTGCTCACAATGGATGACTCTCCAAGCAGAGCGTAGGTCAGAGTCAGAGGAGACAATGGGCCCCTGGGCACAGACGTGTTAGATGCAAAGCAAGCCTAACTGTCCTACTAAGTACAAGGGTTGAAGAGGCGCTCTGCCAACCGGTCATAGCAAAAGTGGCAGTAACAGGGCATTGTGCCCTGCCATCCCAATTCCCAAGGAAAGGATTTACTCTTAGTCTACTTTTCCATTTCTACGTTTTGGTTTTTAAGCGTTTGAGTTTTGAGCATAAAGTGATCTCTGTGCACCAAGTGTTATATCTCCAGTAGAACTCTCTTTAACATTCTGGTATACTGGGCATTAACATGGCCAGAGATGGGAAGTAACGAAGTACAAATACTCTCACTACTGTACTCAAGTAGATTTTTCAGATATTTTTACTTTACTGTTTATTTTTGTGGCGACATTTTACTCTTTACATTTTAACACGAATATCGGTACTTTATACTCCTTACATTTTAGAAAATTGGCTCGTTACTTTAGTTTTGTACAAAAGGTTGTCTATCATGAGTGATTGTGAGTGCATGTCAGAAAATAGCGTGGACACGCGCCTTACACCGCGAGCCACGCGGAGAAAAAAATGAGAGAAAAGAAAAAGACCCAATCTGTCCGGAGGATAATCAGTTAGAGATCGTGTGTGTGCGTCCTTGAGAACTGTAAGTCGTATAACTTATGTTGTCAGTTAATGTAAGCCTGTTGTTGTATTGGTCTATAGTTCTTGCAAATGTAAAGTAAGTTAGTTCTTTGTTTGTGTTCTACTGTTAGCTAGATTGCACGTTGCTTGATCTTATTAAAGCATCAAAAGAGAGAAGTTGTCTCCGTCCGTGTTTTAACAGACACACCTGGGACGAAGTTGGAAACCAGAATGGTCAGCTTTAAATCCAGTCCTAATCTAGTCCTCATTAACAAGTTTCAAAAAATTTCACTGGAGTTACCGTTATTATTTTTCACGTCATCAATACCGAATTCAATCTAATTGGATGGGAATATACTTGACGCATCACTACAAGACGACTCGATGGCATTCATTTGCGGCAAAATCATTGCATGAAGGTGTTAACGTTAGCACTAGTAGTATGGATGGAGACATGAGAGATCCCAGACATTCAGCAGACAGGCAGCAAGACATTCCCAATCACCCTTGGCCTTATCTGAGAGAGATGTTTAGGCATCAAGAAGGACTCCTGGCCAATGTGCTGCGTAACTCGTAAAGTATGGGGAACTTCTTAATTAATGTCTGTTTAGTAATTCATATTTAATCCTTTATTTTCTTTCCAGAAGCCATATTTGAGCACACACACATACCGGTACATGTAGATTCCTTTAAATGTTAAGGGGAAGATTAAAAAAAGAGAAAATGGATCTGTGAATTCTCACAGAATCACAACTACATTCTTATCTTGCTACTCAGTCAGAATCTTATTAACCTGGAGTCCCAGTCTCTGTCACAATAATCATATATGTGATGTTTTAGGCCTTGGCTGACATCCATTTAAAATTTAGGCAATGGCATATATATATATATATATATATATATATATATATATATATATATATATAAAGAGCCTTTTTTCCATGTCTACTGAAGTTTCTCAGCTTGCACTCTAGTAACATTTGTGTGGAGCGTCCTTTTCGGCCGCCTCTCGGCGTCCTTTCCCTGAGAAAATAACGTTACATTTACACGTAAAAAACGAGAAAAACGTCTCTGTGAACACGAGAAAAATAACGTGACATTTACACGTAAAAAACGAGAAAAACGTTGGTATTGTATTTATAAGACATGGTATATGGGCTGGATGCGGACCTTGGTTTGGACTTAGAGAAGCCCTGTAGTTTACCTAGTTTATCTTTTTAAAAGTGTAAAGTTAGCCCTAATATAGTAGACCTTCATTAGAAATGGGATGCGCTTCATTACTCCTGGTTTCAGATCATTTAATCAGCCCTTTCACACTAATGATTAAAGTCTCAGAAATAATCTGTTTTCATCAGGACAGGATTAAAACCAGCGACAGGCCATTTAACATGACTTTCTGTTTTTGAAGACCGGCAGGGGTCTTCTTAGGCTCCAGGCCCAAATGTGTTCTCCAAAGCCCCGAATCTTTAAGGGTTTTAAAATAACAAGATTATTCTGAGAAAAAAGTTAGATTTCTGAGGCTACATCTCCACTGCTACGTTTCCCCCCTCTCATTCCCCCTGCTCTGGTGTTCCCCCCTCTCATTCCCCCTGCTCTGGTGTTTCCCCCTCTCATTCCCCCTGCTCTGGTGTTTCCCCCTCTCATTCCCCCTGCTCTGGTGTTCCACCCTCTCATTCCCCCTGCTCTGGTGTTTCCCCCTCTCATTCCCCCTGCTCTGGTGTTCCCGCCTCTCATTCCCCTGCTCTGGTGTTTCCCCTCTCATTCCCCCTGCTCTGGTGTTTCCCCTCTCATTCCCCCCCTCTGGTGTTCCCCCCTCATTCCCCCCCTGCTCTGGTGTTTCCCCTCTTATTCCCCCTGCTCTGGTGTTTCCCCCTCTCATTCCCCCCTGCTCTGGTGTTCCCCTCTCATTCCCCCTGCTCTGGTGTTCCCCCCTCTCATTCTCCCTGCTCTGGTGTTTCTGAGCCCCTAAACCGGAGACATTTGGAAACACTTCTGACCCGTTTTGGTTCTGAATCTGTGGGGTTGTGTTTCAAACGGAGACCTTTGGCAACGCCAACACTGACGCCAATGTTTCTCCTCCTGATTGGGTCTTATTGGTCACGACGTCTCGTTCTCTGAAACTAAAGCTACTAACGTTACCATGGTAACTACCAGCAGCGGGCGGAGTCTCCACGCTGCCTCCTGTTTATGTCCACTATACCAGAATGTTGATGAGATATGAGGTTTGGGCGTGTTAGTTTAAACAGAGATTAGTTCTTCTACTGGAGATAAAAACACTTTTGGCTCAAAACTTAAAAACCAAAACGTAGCGGTGTAAATGAAGATTTGGGCTGAGCCCCCAATGTTTACAACATCTGGCTCCGCCCCCAGTGTTTACAGCATCTGCCTCCGTCCCTGTTCTCTGATCCCTGATTTTGTGTTTGAAGAAAGATTCCCTGGAGGACTTTATATTTGTTCTTTAGTCTCTCAGTCTGTGACTTGTACTCGCTCCAGTAAACACTGCACTCCTCTGCGGCTTGTACTCACAAACACTTTAGCGTTCACTTCAGCTACAGGTGCGAAATGTCGAAACTCAATTTAGGAACCTTATGAGCTGTGAAAACAATAGCCCCAAAATGTCACGAGGAATCCAGCGATGTGATGCCCTCTCATGGCCGGCTGCCTCGGGGCTCCTTCTCCATTCTAATACATATATATGTATCTTACATATTGTGGGACACAAACAGAAGTACATATGTGTGTCTTACATATTGTGTGACAGATAATAGTACATATTTGTGTGTTTTACATATTGTGGGACACAGACAGAAGAACATATGTGTCTTACATATTTTGGGACAGAAGTACATATTAATGTCTTACATATTGTGTGTTCCATTTCCTGCAGCTTTCCATGTCTTGTTTGCACATCAACTGGCAGTGACAGTGATCATTCAGAAATCAACAGCATTTTAAAGTAAGTGTGTCTCTTTGTAATGTTTTTGTCGTTTTCATCTTTTTGGTCACTTTTTGAAAAGTGTCAAATGACAAAGAAACGGAACAACAACGATAATAAAACTGTCAAAAATGAAGAAAACATCAAAATAAGCAATGACAATTTCCGAAATAAACACCAAAAAGGCACTAAAAAGTTGAAGAAAAAAATACATTGAAAGAAGAGGCAAAAATGTAGGAGAAAAACGCCCAAAATGTTGTAGAAATTACAAAGATAAGTGTCAAAAAAGCATCAAAAAGTGTCAAAAACAGCTGATATCCTGCCTAGGGCACCTAATAGTTTAGGGCCGGCCACATTTTAAAGTAATGATGCATTCACACGCAGTTCTTTCCCCCGACGCTGAAACGTTAACATGTTGAGTGGTTTCATGTGACAATAACAGATAGATAGATAGATAGATGGATAATAGAGTGGCCCGCAGTCTCTGCCCAGCGGAGGAGGGTTTATCAGAGAGATGTTTTCTCTTCATCTAGCCAACCAAGGGCGTAACTTTGGTTTCAACATTGGGGGGTTGAGATCTCTACTTTTGAGTAAAATTTTAATGTAATAATGATTACATTTTCTGCATTCTGGTGAATGTTTCTGACCCATATTGTGCCTTTTCTGCATCAGTTTATGGTGCAAATGTCTTAATTTATGTAAAGGAAATTATAACAGGTTTTCTTTGGGGGGTGCAGTGACCCCCCCCCCCCCCTGTAAATTACGCCTATGCAGCCAAGAATCCTAAGAACTATGTCTTTCCTTGCTGCTGTCACACCAAATGCTTCCTTTTGGGGAAATTGTTGGATCTCTTTTATTTTAGTAAATGACAGTGTTGTGAGTGAAGCTGTTTTAATGCTTTTTGTGGCATTTTTCTGTGTTTTTGTTGCTTTTTTTATACGCTTTAGTTGCTTTTTAGTCACTTTTTAGTTAAAGTGTCCATATTATGAAAAAATCACTTTTTCTGGGATTTGGGGTGTTATTTTGTGTCTCTGGTGCTTCCACACACATACAAACTTTGAAAAAAATCCGTTCCGAGTGAGATCTGGTTTCTGAATGTGTCCTGCCTTCAGTCTCCTGGTGAGCTGGTCAAAATCTGCACGGCTTTCTACGTCACTAGCCGAAATAAGCTGGCTAACCGCAACCGTTAGCATGCTAGCATGCTACCTCGTTCTCAATGGAAAAGCACTGCTACAACAAACACAAGTTCACCATAATCTCCAAAAGAACTACTTACATGTGCGCCCTCATTTAGAAGTTTCCCAGCTAATCCTGCCTTGTAACTGACTGAAGTTGGAGAAACAGGCTTTCTTTTACTGTCTCTAGAGTTAGCTAGCTGACATGCTCTACATCTGAGCTACTGCGCATGTGCGAGTGCAATCAAAGATTGTACAGAAGAAGAAGACGAAAAGAGGTCTCACTCTGTAGCTAAAACCGAGACCAGGTGAAAAGAAGATCTGCAGCAGTGAGAGAGAGCTGTGCAGTACAACAAAAATATGGTGATTATGAACCTGAAAATGAGCAAAAGCATTCCCCATTGCAGTGCAGTGCAGACGCTCTACTGCTTGCTCCTGCTTCTGCTTGCATATTTCTGCTGATAATCTTGCTTTTCCTCTGAGAGAAACTATGAGCAGCGGCTCTTGGATACTTATAAATCACTGGACTATACATTTTTTGTAGACATAGTAGGCTATTGTCATATTTGAACATTTTTCTGCGTGAGCGTGGCCTACCAATAGCTCAAGCCTGTCCTAAAGTGACTGTAGCTAACGCTAATTAGCAGCAAGATGCCACCCTTCTCCATAGAGGACTACTACAAACTCCTTCAGAAGATTGCAGTTCTGGAAACCAAAATTTACCGGTTAGAAGTAAATGTGGAAGTGAACGGATCATGTGGAAATGACACCACTTTACCAGTGACCCAAAACAATGGACAAAAGCATGCTAACACACGGCTAACTAGCACCAGCAAGACCACAAAGAAACAGGAGAGCTGTGGAACGGATAATAAATCTACAAGCGGTAGTCCTCCCTGGAACTCTTTTGGTGCAAAGCCTAAGAGTAAATCATTTTCCTGGGAAATGGGAGGACGACTAACGGGCAGAGCACAGCGCCCTGAGATTTGTGATACGACCGGCTGGCCTGCATTACCACCCAGGCAGAGTGCCTCTTCAACCCCTGTACTTAGCAGGACACGGTCGTGGACAGCTGCAAAAGGGAAAATCAGCAACAAAAGGCCTCCCCAACAACTGAGTGTGCAGGTGAAGAACAGATTTGCTCCTCTGCTGCAGGACCCTGGACATGACCTGGATTACGTCTCATTGTCACACAGCAGGATAAGGACTGAGAGCAATTCTAAAAGTAAAAAGCTACAGGGAAAGCTAATGACTGGGCCCCAAACTCTGATGGTGGGTGACTCTGCTGTGAAAGATATAAAAAGCAGTAAAAACACCGAAATACTCCCAAAGAATCCCAGATATCGTAGCAGCACACCCAACTGTGAAGAACATTATACTGCATATAGGGTCAAATGATGTTGTAAAGCAAAAGTCTGAAGTGCTGAATCGTGACTTTATGAATCTGCTGAACACAGTCAGCTCCCTAAACGCAAAGGTGTTTATCAGTGGCCCTATACCGCCAGTCAGAGGAGGAACTGAGAGTTTCGGCAGACTGTTGGCACTGAACAGATGGCTTTCAACTGCATGTACCAACAACCATTCTATGCAGTTCATTGACAATTTTAACATTTTCTGTGGCTGCAGACATCTTTTTAAAGCAGATGGACTATTCCTTAACAAGCCAGGAGTAAAGGTGTTCACCTCTAGCCTACTTTACTTTCTGCACCACACATCTGCTCCCTTGGCCAAGGACACGAGACAAGATGAACCAAAACAAGAGGAAGACACAACAAAGTGCGGCAGTGAGCCACCACAGCCCCCACCTGAGCAAAGATTTGACCATGGGAGACCACAGAGCGGAGATGAGAAATCTCAACCCCCCTTCTCACCCGTCCAACACTCCTCAAACCCCTTTGACAACCACGAAAGCTTTGAGGACCTCTTTAAGGATACGTCGCTCTCCCCTCTTTCCCCCATCCCCATTATACTGTCCTTGTAATGAGTTGCTTCTTCAAAACTCGACAGTTAGCTAACAGTGTAAAGTTCTCCAAAAAAGACTCAAGGCATAACTTTTCTTGAGGTTCAATGAAGAAACTTTACTTTCCTCATTATACTGTAAAACTGTAACAAAGAACAAAAGACAAACAGAAATGAGATTAAACTAATACAGATAGCCAAATATAGTGCAAACCGACAACTTATAGCAATAGAAAATGCTGAGTCACAACTAATAGCCATGTTAACTATCAATTTAGTGATTTGACATTAGAAAACTCCAATAAACCAAAGATAAGCCAAGTGCAATTACTTTTAAAAAAATGTTTAGTAACATATACAGTACTTACGGACAAATAGTATCCAAGGCAACAATGTGAGAAGAAATAATGCAGCAGGAGAAAACAACACTAGCACCCTGCTCTGCAGCACACTCAATTAACATCTGATGGAAATTTACAACTGAAGTGAAACTTAAACTAAAACTACTGTTGCCGGTTGGCCAAAAGGGGGCGGTGCTGTACACACAATTATGTTAAAAACCAAACTCTTTCTTAATTTACTTTAGAGAGGTCAGAACACCCATGTTGGAGTTTACTGACCAGATGAAGCAGCTGGTAAATGCTGGAACCAAGTATGCCCCCCTTCCTTCTCCAATCGTAAAACGCCAGGCACCTCTGCCCCCTCAAGGACGGCAGTTAACTCCTTCTCCCCAAACTGATAAGGATGCTTGTGTGCAAAATGCAGTAAGCATTAACTGATATGGGCCGGGTCCAGGCTGCATGCCTAGTAGCACTCATGACTCTTTCCAAGACAAGCCTGAGCCCTACGTATAAGATTCTTCAACAATTTATGTTGTGATAGGTAATAGAAAAAGAATGGTGAATAAGCACGGAACTGCAAACTTTGCAAATTTAGCATCCATTCCTCGTCAGCCACAGTCTGTCCCAAAAAATGAAAACGCACTAACACTAGCACTACTAAACGTTAGGTCTTTGGCGGGAAAATCATTTTTAATCAATGATTTTATTATCAACCACAATCTTGATTTTATGTTTTTAACTGAAACCTGGTTGGACCATAATAACTGCTGCTGTTCTCATTGAGTCAGCCCCCCCTAACTTCAGTTTTATGAGTGAGAATAGAGTGAATAAGAAAGGAGGTGGAGTCGCCATTTTGTTTAATGACTCATTCCAATGTTCTCAAATATCTTACGGAAATTTTGCTTCTTTGAATATGTGGCTCTTCAGCTAAGATCCTCCCCTCAAGCTCTACTTCTAAATATCTACAGGCCACCTAAATACTGTGCAAACTTCTTTGACGACTTTACTGAACTGTTGTCTATAATCTGTATTAACTTTGACCGTGTAATTATTGCTGGTGATTTTAACATTCATGTTGACAACCCCCAGGACCGAGGGACCAAAGAACTGTGTTGTGTTTTTGAGAGCTATGGACTGACTCAGCATGTGACACAGCCCACGCACAATAAGGGGCACACTCTGGACTTGATTATCTCCAAGGGTCTGAACATTTACAAGGTTGTGGTGACTGATGTTGCTCTCTCTGATCATTCCTGTGTTTTCTTTAACGGCACTATCTCTCTGCCCAAAAGTGTTCAAACAAAGTTAATCAGAAAACGGTATATCACTGAAAACACCAGTGAATCATTCATTCAGCTTTTCTCCTCTACACCCACCCTCACTGGGGCCTCAGTCACTGAGCTTGTAGATCATTTCAACTGTAAAATTACGAATGTTATTGATGCTATTGCTCCCACTAAGGTCAAAGCTGTCTCTGGTAAGAAAAGATCTCGATGGAGAAATTTTATAGTTGTGAGAACAGAAAAAAGAGAGTGTCGAAAAGCTGAACGCAGTTGGCGAAAATCTAATCTCCAGGTCCATTATAACACTTATAAAGAGAGACTTCGCATTTATAATATGGAACTAAGAAATGCAAGTCGGTCCTTTTTCTCTGAAATTATCGCCAGAAACAATAATAATTCACGTGCTTTGTTTGCTACTGTTGATAGATTAACAAACCCTCCAGTACCAATAGCATCTGAACTCTTGTCTACCAAGGCTTGCAATGACTTTGCCTCCTTCTTCACAGACAAAATTCAGAAAATTAGACAAACAGTCAGTGCTTCCATATCAAGTACAGGATATGTGTTGTCGCAGTGAAACAAATTCCAACATGACACAATTTCATACGATCAACCTTAAAAACCTGGAGGACATGATACAACATCTGAAAACCTCCTCCTGTTGCCTTGATATTCTACCAACGGGTGTTTTCAAAAATGTTTTGAATTGTTTGGCTTCTGATCTTCTAAATATTGTAAACACATCTCTGCTCTCAGGTATCTTCCCACAGGCCTTGAAAACTGCAGTCATCAAGCCACTCCTAAAAAAGAACAATCTAGACACGACACTAATGAGCAACTATAGGCCAATATCAAACCTTCCATTTTTAAGTAAAATCATAGAAAAAGTGGTTTTTCAACAACTCAACCTTTTCTTATTGCTAAACAACAGTTTTGATGCCTTCCAGTCAGGTTTTCGACCACACCACAGCACCGAGACGGCTCTTGTTAAAGTCTTTAATGACATCCACTAAAACACAGATAGTGGCAAAACTTCAGTCTTAGTATTACTTGATCTCAATGCTGCATTTGATACGGTAGACCATGACATATTGCTTGACCGATTGGAAAACTGGGTTGGTCTTTCTGCCTCAGTACTAAAGTGGTTTGAATCCTATTTAAAGAATAGGGACTACTTTGTGTCTATAGGTAATTATACATCTGATCATACAAATGTGACGTGCGGAGTTCCCCAAGGCTCAGTTCTGGGGCCTCTTCTGTTCAACATCTACATGCTTCCACTGGCTCAGATTATGGAAAACAACAAAATAAGTTACCATAGTTTTCGGATGACACACAAATTTACATAACCTTATCGCCAGGGAACTATAGCCCAATACAACAATTAAATATGTGCATTGAACAGATTAATGATTGGATGTGCCAGAATTTTCTTAAATTAAATGAAGAAAAAACGGAGGTGGTTGTTTTTGGAGCAAAAGAACGATTGAAAGTCAGCGCTCAGCTTCAAACGACAATGTTAAAAACAACAGACAAAGCAAGAAATCTTGGTGTAGTCATGGACTCAGACCTAAATTTTAAAAGCCACATTAACATAATTAAAAAATCAGCCTATTATCACCTTAAAAATATATCAAGGGTTAAAGGACTTATGTCTCAGCAAGATCTGGAAAAACTTGTACATGCTTTTATCTTCAGTAGACTTGACTACTGTAACGGTGTCTTTACAGGTCTCACTAAAAAATCACTCAGACAGCTGCAGCTGATTCAGAACGCTGCTGCTCGAGTCCTCACTAAAACCAAGAAAGTGGATCACATCACTCCAGTACTGAAGTCTCTACACTGGCTTCCAGTGCCTCAAAGAATTGATTACAAAATACTTTTACTGGTTTATAAATCACTAAACGGTTTAGGGCCAAAATACATTCCTGATCTGTTACTACATTATGACCCACCCAGACCTCTCAGGTGGTCTGGGACGGGTCTACTTGTTGTCCCCAGAGTCAGAACTAAACAGGGGGAAGCAGCGTTCAGTTTTTATGCTCCACATATCTGGAACAAACTCCCAGAAATCTGTAGGTCCGCTGCAACTCTCAGTTCTTTTAAATCTAAGCTAAAGACCTATCTTTTTGATGTTGCTTTTCTTTAAATAATCTATTTTATTAACTTTAATTTCTTATACTGCACTGTAACTTTTATTCTTATACTGCACTATCAATTTTATTCTTGTCTTTTAATGTTTTTAATTTGTTTATTATTGTTTTTTAATTGTTTTCTAACTGCTCTTTAATGTTTTATGTAAAGCACTTTGAATTGCCCTGTTGCTGAAATGTGCTATATAAATAAAGCTGCCTTGCCTTGCCTTGCCATAATATGGGCCCTTTAACATTTTCGCCACATTTTTGCGACGTTTTTGACGTTATTATCGCTTTGTCTTAGTACTATATCAGTACAGAAAAAGCGAGGCCTTGTCCTGTATCATACCCCACACCGGAGGCCCTGGCTGGCTCGCCATGCCTGGCGGCGGCTCGGGTGCATCCAGACGCAGCATGCCTGGCACGACAGCACATCACATCTGGTTCAACAGAAAAACAACAATCTGCATCGGCGGCGGCGCCTGGAGGCCCAGGGCTTTGTCATAATGATGCAGCAACAACAAATGAAAAATGAAACCCACTTTCCTCTGTATTTCTTCTCTCTCTTGCCAAGGCCAACGTCGCACACATGACTGACTCTCATGCACAAACTATCAGCTTTGACACTGAAACAGCACATAGTATTGCACGGCTACACAGTGCTTGAGAGGTGTGTTATTATTTTCTTACTGAAACAGAAGAGATGGAGACTGGGAATGTTTGCTGTCCTGGAAATGCATTCCCTTTGGAAATCCCCAACATAAGAGAAACAAACATCCTGCGATACATTAGCTAGTCATTCATATTTGCATGGTTGTGTCCAAATGCTGCCAAGACTCACTCTCTGTGCAATGCTAATCAATTCCTGCAGCGGCGGGATAAGACACACACACACACACACACACACACACACACAGACGATAAAACCACTGGTTCCTCTCTTTGAGCCAGCGCCAACACTAATATGAAAGACTCACAATGAAAAACAAGATCAATTAGTAATCTAGCATGGAGTGTGCCTGCAAATCACCCCTGAACCTAAAATCTAAAATGCTGTTTCTGGAAATGGCAGCTGTTTTAATGTCTGACAGGATTACACAGTTCTGCATGCGCTACAGTGTAACGAAAATAAAAGAAAACTTTTGCACAATATATTCATTCAATGCCATGCATTTTTTTTTTGACGTATTTGTCACTACTTTGGATATTTTTGGTGCTTTTTTTTCGAAGGTTTTGGCACTTTTTTTCAGCTGCTTTGGTCACTTTTTTTAGACACTCGTCGATTGTGTTGCTATCTGGCGCTTTGGACAACGTTTCCATCACTTTCTTCGTTTTTTGCCGCTTCTTTCAACCAGTTTGGAGCTTTTGTCAACATTTTGGCCGGGGTTTTGTGTCTTCTTTTGATGTTTTTGTCACATTTTTTCCACTTTTGACAAGATTTCTGTGACTTTATCAATGTTATTTATTTTGTTGCTTCTTTCAAAGTTTTTATCGCTTTTTGAAACTTTTACGCTTCCTTTAGATGTTTTCGTTGTTTCTTCATTTTTTTTTTTACCCTTTTTCTGACAGACAGGATTACGCGTTGGTGAATTGTGAGTTGTGTGGGTCTTTTTTTTTTCAACATATCGCATTTGCGCTTTCTTTCAATGTTTCTGCCACTTCATTCAGCGATTTTGGCGCTTTTTGTTGCTTCATCATTCATCTTTCTGAAACCAGAACACGACATACGTTTCCCTCCTGCCCCTAAAGAGAGGCGGAAACTGTCTGATGTTTCTGTTTTAACGTTGGTTGGGTTGCTGCAGTGATTTGCCGGCTGGAAAGGAATCTGCTTTGCTGTAATGACAACAAAAGAAACCTTCTGCACAATACTCGAACCATCGTTCAACGTTGTGCAGACTTTTGCTTTGACTCTTTATGGTTGCTGCAAATATGTCCTATTGAAACTATTCTGAATGCAGCGCGGCCTTTTCACCCCTCTCTCTGTCTTGGTCTCTCTTTCTGAGAGATTACGGTATATTTCCAGATGCTGGGGTTGAGGACCTCATTTGGGGGATATTGTGTCTCTTATCCTGTGTTGCAGCCGAGCAAGAAGCTTCCCCCCCCCCCCGTGCTGTGGTATTTACCAAAAAGAGGCTGCCCTGAGTGTCAGGAATGTTTAATGATCTTGTTAAGGCACACAAAGGGTTAGTGTGTCCCAGGATCAGAGTGCCTGATGGGAAGGATTGGGACTAAGACTTGAGTGGGACATTCCCTCCTGTCTTCTCTCTTCCTCATTTCATTATTTCCGTTCCCATTTTGGTTCACTGACTTTTATAGTTGCCTATCCCCTAACTTATCCATCCATCCATCCATCCATCTATCCCTCCGTCCGTCTGTCCCTCTGTCCGTCCCTCTGTCCGTCTTTCCGTCCCGATTCTTTAACTTCTAAACATGTTTTAAGGTAATTGTTTCCCGGACTGAAACAGCTGCAGCTAGGGTCTTAAAACTGACAAACCTCAGACTCTTTTTCAAGGTTAAAAACCTCTTTTCAACGCTTTTTTGTTTATTGTTTTCAAACAGTTTTTTGGACTTCTTGAATGCTTTTTTTCAACACCTATTTGGAGTTTTTCAATGCTATTTTAAATCTGTTCAAAGATTAAACTAAACAAAGAAGATCTGTCGATTGCTGCTTTGGCATTCTGTATATGCATTGGGTTTCATCCACGTGTGTATAAAGTACTTGAAAGTATTGCTGTTAAACAAAAGGTTATTTTCGTCATTGGATCACTGAAATGAAACAAGAGAAATGCCCCAGCACAATAAGCTCAGATCAGCAGAATGGACAGCGTAACTTCCCTAAATACACCGGTGTTTGGAACAGAGATCCATGGAGGATGCTTTCTGTAAGAGTCAGCAGTTACTCCTTTTATTTTTATTTCCTTCTGGGCTTGAAATGTTGCATATTTCTTAAAGTGAGTCAGAGAAGTCTGCATGGAAACTGAAGATCAATAATGTGGGTAAATGCATTATGTATTTCTAATTTTAAATATATAATACATGCACAGCCAAAAACAGTTCAGAAGTGCTTCCATTTTAAAGTTTACACATGCCTCTCATCAATCTCTTAGTTTTTTCAGGGTAAGGAGGGAGAAGGACAAAAGACGGTGAGTGACAACGCTACAGTGATGGAAGATGCCACTCTTTGTTTTAGTAACAAGGCTCTTTTTCAGCACCATGGACAGGTCTTCTCTGTTTTAGTAACAAGGCTCTGTTTCAGCACCACGGACAGGTCCCCTCTGTTTTAGTAACAAGGCTCTGTTTCAGCACCACGGACAGGTCCCCTCTGTTTTAGTAACAATGCTTTGTTTCAGCACCATGGAGAGCGCCATCTATAAACTCCCCTGCGTGTGTATTCACATGTCAATCACTGGTCTTAAATCCTGAAATTGTCTCATATGAGCCGCCTTTTTATCCTGAGGCCTTACAGGGATTTAAACAATCACTCATTGTTGTTCCAAAGATACCTTTCTTTCTTTTTTTTTAGATACATTTTTTATTAGCACCATCTATCATTCAGACATACAGAACAAATTCCACAATATGTGCTAGGTAATATTAGATGGTGCACAGAACAGAGAAACACAAATTGAACAAGAACAAATACCCTCTCCCACCGTTTCAGTGTTTGTGGTATGTTGCAAGGTAGAGTATTTTAGCCTAGGTTGTTTATTGTTCCAAATATACTGTTGAATTAAAGTATCAAGTTTCTTCCAGAAGTTCATTGGTGGGGATAAGGGGATCATTGAACTTAAAAAATTCACACGGGGAACTATGTTCATTTAAACAACAGCAATCCTGGACCGCAGCGCAGACCAGTTGGCCAGATCCCCTTGAACACTACTTAATATAGTTTCATAGTTGTCCCGGACCACTCACTGTAGTGATGCATGTATGATGATGCCCAAATATGTAATTTTGCTTTGAGTTTGTATTGTACCACTAATAGCTGATGTCACATGCCTGTTGTTCAATAAATGAAGATTAGATTTTATAGCCGGAGATTGAGCCAAAGTCGTTGAAGAATTTTTAATAGAGTCCTCAAGATCAGATATGTACAGCAAAATATCATCTGCAAATAATGATATTGAGCTGCTATTGGATTTTTGCCATTGGTTGAGACTATTGCCATGGGATTCGCATATAAAATACGCACCATGTCAATGAATTTAAAATAAAATACGCACCATTTTAAGGAATTTAAAATAAAATACGCACCATGTCAATGAATTTGGCTCCCAAACCAAGCCTCCATTACCTTGCCACAAGTAGTTCCACTCTAGGCGGTCAAAAGCATTTTCTGCGTCCACTGATAAAACTGCTGCCATTGTTGGAAGGTTTCTGGCTTTTTCTATTACATGATATAGTCTGCGTACATTATCTGCAGCGTGACGCTTTGGTATAAAACCTGATTGGTCGGGGTGGACTAGCTTCTCGATAAAGCGCTCTAGGCGGAGAGCCAAGACTTTTGAATGGAGCTTAATATCAGTCCCAATGAGGATGATGGGCCTGTAGTTTGAGCGCTCCGTAAGATCTTTGCCCTTTTTGGGTATAACATAAATTAGTGCAGTGTTGGTGAAAAGTACCCATCTCTATGGCCAAGGTTAAAGCTTGTAAATTGTTAGGTCCTAATATGTCAAACTACTGTAGAAGAAGTTCTGATGGAATTCCATCTAAACCCCTAAATCCCTTTTTTAACAGCTTTTAATGCTGATTTAAGTTCCTCTAAAGTTATAGTTTAAACCAGTTCTTCTGCCTCCTCTGGGTCAAGAGGAGGTAGATTTAGCTCTTTTAGGAACTCTTTAGGTGTTGGATCTGGATTGCAAGAGGACTCATACAACTTTGAATAAAACGATTGAAAAGTGGCAGTGATCTCCTTTGGACTTGTTGAGATACCTCGGTCTGTGTGGATGCTGTTAATAGTAACTCTGGACTCGCTTTGTTTTAATTTCAGAGCCAGCAATTTGCTTGGTTTGCAACCATTGAAATAATAATGTTGCCTTACTCTGTGCATTATGAATTCAGCTCTCCTTAGCAAATCGTTAACCTCTGCTTGACTTGTGATTAAAAGAGTAGATATGAAATCTCTAATAAATCCTTTAGTTGCTTGCCAAATGAATGCCGGGACAGAATCTGAGTCAATATTGATTGATATGAACTCCGCTAGTTCAGCTCTAAACTCTGCATCAAAAGCTGTGTTCTGGAGAAGGGAGTTATTAAATTGTCACCTTCAAGATCTTTCTCCTAACATATCGCGATGGAATGTGGTTATCGGCACATTGCCATCGGACAGAATTGCTGGTTCTATTGTTATTGTGTGGAACATTGCCTTAAAGGAAAATTCCGGTCGATTTCAACACAAAGCTCTGTTTTTTGTAAATTAGGAGTGCGGTGTTTTTAGCCTCTAAACATGTTCGAAATGCCATTACTAGTGCTTAGCCATGTGCATTTATTCCTTCCGAGGGAACACAGCAAATTTGACTGCAGTACATGTGACAGAAAGGCATAAAAGTTGTGTTAATCCATACCTCTGTTTATTTGCTGTTTTCCGGTGAAGTCCACACTAGTCCATTGCCGATCTCATACAATCCAAAATGTATTTTTTCCACAAAAAAACGATTTGCCAAGGTTCTGTCCATAGTAATGAGTATGTATCAACAGGCTGTAACCTGACACCACAGCTATATGTGCAAACTCCCTTGCGAACATTATGTGAGAGAGATTACCGTGTTTGCAGCGAACATTTTGATGGGGACGACTTCACCGAAAAGAGCGTCAAGTCCCGGTATCTGAAGGCAAATGCCATTCCAAAAGTAAAAAGACCAGCTGCAGATAAATTGGAGGTAACGTCTTTATGATTTATACTTTCCAAGGCTGAAGTAATACTCACACTTTTTTTTCCTGTGAACAAATGTTTTGCGGTGTTGATGAATTGTTGAAAAAAAAATCACCACTAAATGTAACTGCCGTTACTGAGATTGTAACCCGCGTATGATATTACCGACCTGTAATTAGTAATGAGTTATATTACGGCGTTACAGCAAAAATTAATATATTACTCTAATTGCCTTACTCTCAACATTGATTATGATAGATGCATCCTCAATGTTACTGTTTTGGCCATTGAGTCTGACTACAATGTTCTTTCTCCTTCTTACTTATTTAGGGGACAACATTCAGTGACATAGAGACAGAATTAGCTGCAGTGCCACAGTCAACTCCCAAGAAGGCATCCAGCTGGTCATCCAGCCAGTTTCAAAATACTTCTTTCAAGTCCACAGACAAAAACGTTCAAAGCCTTCATCATCTGGCATGTATCTTGCACTCCCTCTTGTACGGCAACAAACAGTAAGTTGTTTAAATTATTTAACCATTTTGAATGTTAATTTGCTATTACAATCATTTTCCTATATTGTTATTACAAGGTTATTTATATTACTTTATGTTGTGAATTGAAGGACCAGGCTGCCACTGCATCTAGCCCATCTTTCAATGACCCCCACACAGCCAGTGGACATCTGTCTCAAGTGAGTTGAATACCTTTTCTTTTTGGTCTTTATATTACAGTTAACTTTGTCAAGATAATCCTTGTAAATGTCATAATCATGATGTAACTACAAACGGACATCTCAGACATCATTGGAGTTTCATCCTTTTTTTGTGAATTGTAGGACCTAAGGGCTTTCTGCATCTAGTCCATCTTTGACTGTCCCCTGCACAGCCAGTGAAGATGTGTCACAAGTGAGTGGAATGTATTTTCTTTGATATAAGACAATGTTCCGGATGGGAATGTTGATGATTAAAATGTATTTCAGGACTAGAATATGGTAATGTTTGGGACTATGACAAATGACTTTTATAAGCTAGCAGTTATTTGCAGTATGCCATTATTTCTTATGTAAGGACACTACATTCATTGCATAGTCAGTTTTTGTATTTCATTGTGATGCTGGACTAAACAGTGGTGTTTTTTTTGTCAGGACAACCAAAGCACAAAGTTGTTTACTTGCGGCAGTCTCAGCAATGGGTGGTAAAGCCTATGTATGAAAGTAGAACTCAGGCCTTCTGCAATGACTTGATGGAGCGTGTCTGGAGGAGGAGAGAAGACAGGACCATAGTCTTCTCAGAGTCCTTACCCATCATCGACAGAGAAGAAAGGGACTGCTTCGCAACATAGCCCCAGTTCCACGGCCGGATAAGAGTGAACTGGTTGCTCAAGCCAGGTTGCGTTATATGAGCATGTTCTAGGCCTAGGAAAAGAGTACTGAACTATTTTTTCTTTGTACACTTCAGACTATGTTGCAGCATGATTATGTATAAAACCACACACTGCACTGTACATACTTTACATTGATTGTGTCTAGATTGTGATATTGTAATTTTCTTTTTGTTGTTGAAGTAAAGACACAAAAGCACAAATGTAATGTGTACTGATATATTATAAAACCACTGATATAGGCAGGTGCAGCAATATATTATAGAACTGTACAATGTCCTTATTCTTACAATTTACTTATTCTTGCAATTTACTTTTTCAACTTTACTTGTACAATATACATATTCTTACTTTTTCCCTTATAGAACTGTGCAATTGCTTTGTTTATTCCTAGTAATGGCCATACCAAGTATTAATAGAAATGATAGTTTTTGACTCAGAAAATGTCCTCTGCCTCTTTGAATCCTGTGTAACTTCCAGTTGGGGAGGGGTACTCTTGTCTGATTGCTGCTATAACACAGGTAGGCAATGTTCTTCTGGTGCCCCGGCCAAGGCGCTCTCCTCTCAGAACCCACTCCAGAATCACCCGGTAGGCCACGAGTCTGCATTGGCTGGGGGGGAGGAAGGGTGAGCTTTGGTTATTTCACTAAAGAAGTATTTATTTATAATAAATAACAATACATTTCATTTATAGAGGGCTTTTCATGGTACTCAAAGACACTTTACAGTAAAAACCAGCACATATATCACATTAAAAACAGATAAGCAATAAAACCAACACATACAACAAGCATATTTAGAAGCAATTCAAAACAATAAAAACAGTGTTAATTTAAACACTATCAGGTAAGATTATTGTATGTGGAAAGCTAATCTGAAGAGGTGTGTTTTGAATGTGTATTTACAACTAAAAACAAATGTACCTAAGCTAGGTGTCACGTCCAGTTCCGCTCTTATTGTGTTTTCTGTTTGTTTCTTGGACTTCCTGTTTTTGTTTGACATTTACTGTTTTGTCTTCATTCACTTCACTTGTCTTCATGCCTTTGTTTGTTTCCCGCCGTTTTTGATTGCCTGTCTCCACCCTAATGTGATTCACCTGTGTGTAGTTGTCTTCCCATCCCGTGTCTATATACCAACCTTGTTTCACTTGTTCCCTGCCAGATTGTTGTTACTCCTCGTGTGTCTCACTCTCCAGCATTTCCTAGTGTTTGTTTTCCAGTGTTTCCGGATCTTTGGTTTGTATTTTCGACCACGTCTTCAGCCTATTGGATTTGTACCGTTGCCTGGATTGTTTATTAATAAATAAACAATCCAGGCAACGGTACAAAACGTACCTTCTACTCCGAGTTGAGTCGAGCATTTGAGTCCGACATTGTACCTGTGACACTAGGACAGAGTCACAAAAGCCTGTTGTACTCACTCATTAGACAGCTGGCCATCAGGTCCATCCAGTTTTGGGACAAAAAGAAACGCTTCCAGAACATCCTTATAGATCAGATGGGGAACCCTCTCTGTATGGGCAAAACATTGTCCTTTATCTGGGGGGACCCATCCAGACCAGGTTGTATGAGATCCCATTCCTTACAGCACCGGCTTTCTTCCTCGGTGGTCATTGCGATACAGTATCCACACGAGCACCACCATGTCACCGCATCAAGCTGAAGTGCAACCAGCCACAACTGTAAAATCCCCCGGTTGCGGAGGGTAGACGGTGAAAGCTCAACAACAAATATATCTTCATTTGGTTGGACTTCACCGGAAAACAGGAAATAAACAGAGGTATGGATTAACACAACTTGAATTCCTTTCTGTCACATCTACTGTGTTTCCTCGGAAGGAATAACTGCACACGGCTAAGCACTTGTAATGGTATTTCGAACATGTTTAGAGGCTAAAAACTTGCCCTGTTTAAGCCTGGGGTGCAAAATCTCTGTGTAGGCAGCACCGATTGTTTTCATTTTTCTCGCTACTGACAGCACTCCTAAGTTACAAACAAAAGAGCTACGGGTTGAAATCGACCGGAATTCTCCTTTCCCTAGCTCACTAGAACATAAAATATAATCAATGCGGGAGTGGGTGAGGTGACGTGCGGAAAAGAAGGTGTAATCCTTACTAGTAGGGTTGTGCATTCTCCATATATCTGTAAGATGGTGGGATTCCACAACTGCTCTAAACGTGTCTGACATGTGTTTCTGGGTCTTTGTGTGGTTGCCCCCTGATCTATCTTGATTTAGATCTAGCACTGCCTTCATGTTCCCCCCTATAATTAGTGAATATTCATTGAGAGAGAGCAATTCATTGGTTAGACGCGGGAAAAAGCTGACGTAATATGTAGACGGTGCATATACCGAAACAAAGGATATTTTCCTACTCCTTATTGTGGTACATATATAAGATATCCTGCCTGATAGATCTTTACTACTTTTGTCTACTGTGAGTGTGCATTTCCGTGATAGCAACACAATGGAGGTTTTGGTGTCGTCACTAGATGAAGCAGCAATCTTGTAGTATTTATTTTGTAGGCGATTTACATCTCTTTTATGTAAATGTGACTCTTGTATAAGCGCTACATCTATATTCTTTCTTCTTAAATAGTCCATGAATTTAGCTCGTTTGATCGGGCCATTTAGCCCCCTGTTGATTGATTTGTAGCAAAGGCTGAACTGTTAGATCTGAGCAAGGTGTGGTAAAAACATAAAATAAATCCCCTAACCCTCTGAGACCGCAAACTCCCTCCCCTATCTGTAAGATACGTGGCCACATCAAACGCAGCACGCGTAAACTCCAGCCCACAATTACCCCTCCTGTTTAAAGTCACAGGTACGTTGAAACAGGTCTAATAAACTTCTGCTGCTAAATATGAACGGTGTTACAAAAACCCTAGAACTAGGTCTCAACCAGCTATCAAATTGTGAAATAAGCTATGTGAAAAACACACCAATCTAGTTGGAGTAACAAACAGAGTATAAGCTGAACAGTCTGGCTAAATGTTAACAAACATAGACTGTAAACTGACCAGCCAGTATTTATCATGTACTTTCAGTCTGGTTAAGTGTCCCTTTAAAGCTTGGCTCCAATACTTACATACCGTGTCCTCAGCTTTTATCATGCTCTTTTCAGCCCGGTTAAATGTCAACAAAACATAGACTATAATCTGAGTAGCCAGCATTCATCATGTTCTTACAGTCTGGTTAAATGTTCCTTCAAAGCTTGGCTCCAAAACGTACATACAGTGTCCTCAAGTCAAACCTGGTACAGTAGCCCAGCTACCGCTAGTCCACAGCCGCTGGGTCCGCCAGCCTCTACCCCGCCGCTGGCTCCAGCACCAGCCGCGAAGTCCCCCCGCCCTCTTCTGGTTCCGCTGTCTGCAACAGGCCGCGGGGCGGAGCGGCTTGTGTGGGTGTTGTGTCGTCCTCCATATCTAACTCCCAATAGAAAATGCCTGCATCTGTGGCTGTAGTGGAGGTGAACTCTGTCCCTCTGTGGGTCCTTCTCAGGGTGGCCGGGTAGATAAGTGAGTTTGAGGTGCCTTTAGCATTTAGCTCGTGTTGTGTCTCTTCAAGCTCCGAGGCTGCTGGATCACGAATGTGCCGCAGTCCAGTTGCATCGGATCACGTACCGTAATTTCCTGCATCTCAAGCTCTGCCTGTTGTGGCGAGGCATTCATTTCTGTTAGCACTCTCTTCACTGCATTGTAGATCACTGATTCAAGCACACTTTGTTGCTTTTCCAAGACCTGAGCGATCAAGTCCTCCATGTTCAAGACTGCGCTAGCATCAGTTGCTATGTTAGCCACCGCTCTGTTAGCCGCCACCATGTTAGCAAATTTCTCTGTCCGAGTGGATAGTTTAGACGACAACGAGACCTGCTTTTTCACACTTGCAGGCGTTTCACTTAGTCACTGTGATAACAGATAAAACAATTTGACGTTGAAGAAAAAAGAATAGACCTGGTTTTCCAATGACATGCGGAGGTGGGTAGGGAGCTCTAGTTGGTTGCTGGTCACGTGACCTCCCAAAGATACCTTTCTTAAGCAAAGCAGAACAATCATTACCTTACAGATGTAATTGCTGTACATTTAGGACAGACTTGAGATACAATACATGTAGAATTTCCCCATTTAAAATGTCTAAAAAGTGACTCGACATATGTTCTATATGTTGAGTAGCCCCTCGCTGACGATAACATATCTTTCTATTAGGGTGTGTGTGTGTGTGTGTGTGTGTGTGTGTGTGTGTGTGTGTGTGTGTGTGTGTGTGTGTGTGTGTGTGTGTGTGTGTGTGTGTGTGTGTGGAGCCATAACACTCTCACCTCCGCTCAGCTGAACGTGAAATGAAAGGCAGCACCGTGCGGCCGAGCGAAGGGAAGTTCTGGGTAATCTTTGCATCACATTACGGATTCTAAATCACCGGCAATGACTGGAGTTTTTGATTCATCTTCTTTTATTGAGCTATGTGCACTTGAAAGCTCATCACTGGAAGCACTTGATCATATCTGCTTTATAGGTTTTGGATTGTGTTCACACACAGTTTGCGTTGCAGGAAATCATATGGTCTCTTAAGTCTGATAGAGTGTTTTGTTGTGACGGGGGAGAGAGTTGTTCTCATTCTTGCAGGAAATTAATCTTTTTGTCTGTATCAGAATATCTTTTCTGTGGATGGATTACTGAACAAAATGTTCCTCGGAAAACACAAAATATGATCACAAAGAGACGGTAAACAATCACAAAAAAATATTTGTGGCACTTTCCAACATTTTGTTGCTTTTCAATCCCTTTTGTTGGACGTTTATGTTGCTTCTTTACATCCTGTTTTATATCTTATTGTTGTGGAGCCCCAGAAGCTCCGCCCCTTCACTAAAGTCATATTTTGAATCATTAATCCCAGGTAGTTTTTTTTTTTTTTGTCATCCTCTTCAGTGGTGTGAGAGGCAGAGAAACGGAGGGGATCGGCCCATCAAAGGGCCACCGTGAACCCTCAGCTTCCTTTTGAAACCCTTCTCTCTCTGATGTGAGGCGAGCATAGGAACCCCCCCCCGCTGCGAAGCCATCACACAGGTGTCAAGTACGCCAACACCGGCGCTCCACCGTGTCAATGACTGATGAGCTTCAAAACGCTCGCTCTGATCCGGCCGACTGACAGGTACCTTATCTGTTCCCGTTTAAACGCAGTCACATGTGAGGTTGGATACTTACAGCCGGACAGTGGGACAGGAAGTGGAGTACAAACCAAACAAAAGTGGCGGTAAGCATTTAGTTTGCTGCATAAATACCGCTGACTTATGAAAATCCAAAAAGCTGAAGCCATTTCCCTCCCTTCAGAGCGGTGATCCCTGCGAAGGCGAGCGACGGCACTCTTCCTCCAGCGAGAGCCAATCAGAGATGAAAGACTGGCGCTCGCCGCTCAGGCAGGATGATTGAAGCTGTGTGAAGAAACCAGTCGGATGGATGGAAAGACTACAAACAAGTTGGGAAATAGGATGTTTCAGTGTGTGTGTGTATATGTGTGTCTGTGTCTGTCTGTCCGTGTGTGTGTATGTGTGACTCTGTGTGTGTGTGTGTGTGTGTGTGTGTGTGTGTGTGTGTGTGTGTGTGTGTGTGTATGTGTGAGACTCTGTATGTGTGAGTTTGTATGTGTGCGTTTAAAAAAGTGTCAAAACAATGGGAAAAAAATAGTTTTCAAATGCGTGGAAAACAGCCTTTGTTTTTTTTGTGGATGGAAGCTGTTTTCCAGCCACGTCCAAGCCCAGTTTATCACAAACAGAGTAACGCCGAAACAATGTCCTTTCAGTTATTATAATTGCGGATATAAAACGGAGATCTACGTGTTTATCCACCCTAATGAGTGGAACGGAGCATCCAGCGCTGCTTTCACCGTGTCGGAGAAGAAATGAGATTTGCAAACCATTGAAAAGATCTTTAGATCCTCTGGGACTTAATGAGTCTGTTTCATGTGGGTGAAGTCTGAACTGCAGCAACAGGCAACTATCAAACATATAAAAACACATTATGTAACAAATTACAATCCTTTCCCATTACATTTTCATTCTTTAACAAGTTTTGGTTTTGCAAAAAATTGTGTGTGTGTGTGCACACGCGCGCGCGCATCTCACTGTTCTCACTAAATCACTGTTGACTTACTTTAACTTCCATAAGTAACTGCATATTTTTCCTAAACCACATCAAAGTTATTTTGTTTAAATTTACGTCGAATGCTGAAACTGTGAACGTTTGTCGCCTGTAATCATGTAGAAAATACATTCATCTGATTTACATTTCCCTCCAAACGAAACTGAGAATGCCGTTTAGTTGTATGGAAATGTAATGTTTTATGAGTAGACATCAAGTGATCAGAAGTTTAAAATCTTTTCACAAACTTCTCCGTTTACTCTACAGTGTGAGTGTGGGATTAAATTAGAGAGCGGGTTGAATTCTCAAAATGTTCCATGTGGTTTTACACACGATGATATCAAACGAGTGTGTGTGGAAGGAAATGTAGTGCAGTATCAGCGGAGGAGATAGAGGAGTGGAGGGAAACAATTGTGTCTTATCTGACGCTCGCTCGCAGTGGAAGGTTTGGGGAAGTTTCGGGAGGAAAAGTAATGCAGGTAGACTTCCAAAGGCCCTGTCCCTTTCTTTATATAGTAACCTCCTGTTCAGAGTATAGATCAGGTAGCAGCACAGGATCGTGTCCTTCAGAGGAGAAAACGGGGATCATGTCTTCTATCTGTGGTGTAAAAGTCGGTTCATCTACAGAGCGAACAGAACATCTTTGATGGCATTGATTGGACGCAGACGGGGTGGGGGGGAAAACTGAATCGCTCCTCAGGCTGAAGACGCACGTCCTTGAAATATTATTTCCCCAACAGTGTCAGATGGACAGAAACACAAATGTAAAACTATTTAAACCGCTTTCAGAAACTGAGAAGCAATCGGAAAATCCATATCTTAACTGTCTCAAAACTTCTCTACTTTTATCAAAATCTCCTAGACAGACAGACAGACTGCACCCCCCAATGTTAACACCGTCTGGCTCCACCCCCCAGTATTCACAGCGTTTGGCTCAGCCCCTGCCTTGCTCTATAATCTTTTAATGACTGAACCCCGAGATGTTACGTTTTTCCCTCTGGATGTGGAACATTTCTTTTTGCTTCTCTCTCTCTCTGAGGTCAGTTTTCTTTCGGACAGAGATAAGAGAGCGCTAGCTAAAGGTCTCTGAGAGCGCCCAATAACGCTGCACCTGCGTTATCGTTCATGTTTAAATCCCTGGCCTTGTTAGCAAGTTAAATGATGTATCGTCCTCTTGGAGTATAAGGGGCTTTGGAAACCCCCGGTGCCCTGCAGTCTGATGTCAGATTACCCCTCCGCCTTTATCTCTCCCTGCTGATTATTCCTCCGCTAGCATGAAAGCTAAGTCTGAGTAGGCCTTGTAATGTGGCCTGAAACAGCTTGATTATGCTTCATTTTTACCTTTTTATCAGCCTGGATTACACCCTTCACAACCTTTGGAACAATAAGATTCAAAACAGAATGTGAAAAAAAAAAACACAAAAACGTTGCAAAAAGTGATAGAAATGTTGAAAAAAAAAAAAAAAAAAAATGGTAACGGGTTAACCTAGTGTTATTTTATGTGTCTGACAACATTATGGAAATTATCCCTACAGAGATAGAATTTAAGAGTACCTTTTTGTTTAACATGAAACAGCCCTGAAATCACCATCACCAAACCCACCAGACTCCATGTAAATAATCAGGACTTTTACCATCTTAAAACACACTTCATTCAAAGTGGACGGAAACTAAATAAAACTACCAAAAGCCGTCTTGGTTCATCTTTCCACTGTTCCAACAATCACCACTCTGGTTTGGTTGAAATAAACCCTTAATTCACCCATTTGCATGTGGAGATATGCTGGCTCTATACACGCTAAAAGTCTTGATTATTTACATGGAGTCTGGTGGGTTTGGTGATGGTGAATTTGGGGCTGTTTTTTATAACGTTCTCACTCAATACTGAACCAATTTCAAAGATTAGTCACTTAGACTCAAAAACATATTGTTCCAAGTTAAAAAAAAAACGATCTTGCCCTTAAAGTAGCCTTTTACGGTTTTTTTTCGATTGCTAAACGACAGTGGGCACAACTGGAGTCACATGTGCAAAACTCAAACTCCAGTCTGCACAGCATCAGTTCATGTGGACCAGACTCTAGTTGGTTTCTCATTGCTTGAACACAGTTTTCAAAACTCTACACAATTATCCCATGACTTTAACCACAACGTGCACAACACTGTAGATTTACAGCACTTTGTTCAGATGCTAACACACTGCTGTCAAAACTGAATAAAGAATAGATTTCAGTCTGGTGCCTATCAAACACTGCTGATTGGAATTTTAGCTGAACGCCTAAGCAGGTGTCTTGTTTTTCCCTAGTTAGTGAACATATATGGTATTTATACAGAGAAAGCTCAGAAAGCCTTTTTTTGTATACAAACACCAAATAAGAATGAAACAATTATACACTGTACGGTTTGAGAGAAACAGGTAAAAGAGCAAAGATACCAATATGTCCAGGTAAGATGTCTGAGGTTATAAAACTGCGTTCTTACTGTTTTTCAGAAAGTAATGGAGGTGAAGGCAATGGAAACACCACATTCATTAGTATTTAGAGATGATGCAGACATCCAATGTGAAGAAAACTTGCCGCATGATGCTGGAGAGAGGCAGGATTAGTCACACTATTCTTTGTTACTGTTATGCACTTTTAGTTTTTTCCAGTAATTCCATAAATTACTACAGACAAAATACTATATTGAAGCAAACTGCTGATTTTCATTCCTTCTTGTTTACCTTACGTGAAAATTGGTATATTATAAAATATATATCTTTTCTTTAAAGACACTATTGAGTAGTGTGAAGTCACTGAAATTGTTCAAACTGTAAAGATGAGAAAGTTTGTAATTTCTGTATTGGTGTTTGATGCTAGTGATTTTACTGTGTGTTGTGAGTGACAGTGTGTGTTATCTCAGTGAGGATTGTTCATAGTGTTTGGCTGCACTGAGCCTGTTTTGAGACGTATGTTAAGAGTTGTGTTGCTGTGAATGAGTTTAGCAGCTGATGTGAACAGTTTAGCTCAGGTGACTCCAGTTGTGCCCACTGTTGTTTAGCAATCGAAAAAAAACTGTAATAGTATTTATAACATCATCAGTGAGAATGATGTCTTTCCAAGGATTATAAAGCCAACAGTCATTCACTGACTCAGTAGGATACAAATGACAAGTTATATTTTAAAAGGGAGGAGGGACATTTAACAAGACTGCCTATTATCACTGTCGGTATTCATAAACACAGCTGGACTGTATTACAGGCTGGTTATAATTCAGCGTGATGTCTGACCTTCAGAGGGGAACGTGTGTGTGTGTGAGTGTGTGTGTGTCCTGTGTGTGTCTCTCTGTGTGAGAGTGTGTGTCTCTGTGTGTGAGTGTGTCCTGTGTGCGTGTCTGTCTGTGTGAGTGTCTTTGTGTGTGTGTGTGTGTGTGTGTGAGAGAGAGAGAGTGTGTGTGTTTCTCTGTGTGTCAAAAACGTGGAAAAAAGTGGGAAAAAAAATTGAAAAAAAACATAGAAAAAGTGTTGAAAAAACGCCAAATGACGGAAAAAGCGACAGACGTTGAAAATTTATTTTGAAGATATTAACTCATTAATTTGACTTCACTAATTTGGTATTTATTATAATGACTTAAGAATCACTTTTCCCATCACATCGGCAGAAACGGTTCTGTACCAAGTGAAGCAGAGAGCCGGTGAAAAAAAAATATCATCTCTAACATATCTGCAAACAGGTTGGATGGGGAAAAAAATGAAAGAACCTGAGCCTTCAGAGTGTTTCCATTTATTTTGTTCACACCCAGACACACACACACATACACGCACATGACACAGACACAGACACACACACAAAAACAGACACACAGACACAGGTACAGTTATAAAACAGCAATGTAAATGCAATCTGAGCCACATGAGATAAACAGAGGCCCGACTCGGAGAAAATGACTCTTGTTATTGGCTCCTGAATGGAACTGGAACCCGGTGGTGGGGGAGGTGACAGCTCCGTGTGTTGTTTTCCGTGTGTGGCAGCATCTCAATGTTTTGTGTTAACACGACTTTACACGGAGCTCATGTCGCTGCTGACGGTGACTGGGAACAGCGAGCAACATCCAGCTGTGTCTGCGGATGTTCGGCCCTGGGTGGTTTGGGTACAAACGGGGGAAACGTTATAAGCCAAAGCCAGAACAACAAGTGAGGGAAAAATCTATAGAATTATTCATGGGTATTTTATTTTTTTTTTTTTTACAATGATAGACAGTTGGAGAACAACTTAGATACATGATGTAAAAATAGTGACAAAAATGTCAAAAAAAATCAAGATATGTTCATGTTTTAATAAGATGTGTTCATATTTTACACTCACGGTACACGTACGCACAAATGCACGCACCCATGCACACTCGTTTTTTTGTTTTAACAAGATATGTTCACATTTTAACAAGATATTTTGTGTGAAGACTGTGTCATGTTGCCGCTGACAGTGATGGAGAACAGCGAGCAAAATCCAGCTGTCTGTCTTCAGACGCTCTCAGACGGGAGGGGTGAAACATAATCAGCCACAGCTCCAAATCAGCCAGAATAAAAACAAGTGAGGGAAAAATCTATAGAATTATTCATGGTTGTTTTTTTCTTTATTGGACACAGACATTACAGTGTGAGGCAGCAGCAGCAGTGACACACACAGGAACATTTCTGAGATGAGAAAATAAAGTGAATCAATATCCCCTCTACTGATGCTATGTGGCGGAGATTGATACTCTGCAATCGCGAATGAAATATGCATGCCTTTCTAAATCCCAAATTATTGTTTTTGTGGAAACAAAAAACTTTGTTTCTTCTGGGTCTCCCTCCCAGAATGTTTCCTCCAAAGCCCTGAATCTTTGAGGGTTTTAAAATAACTTTGTGTCATTTCCCCTCAGTCTCACTGACTGGACACTGGCAGATCACTGCAGCAACCCTATGTTATGGGACTTACTGTATAGAAACATCAGACAGTTTCTACCTATGTTATGGGACTTAGAAGCAGACACAGCAGACAGTTTCTGTCTCTCTTTAGGTGTCAGGAGGCTGATACAACAAATGAGTCATTCTCATTTGTTGTGCTCTGATTTCAGAAAGATGAAGATAGTTGAACAGTTTTATACAAAACAGGACGTGAAGAAGGGACAAAAACGTAAAAAATAGCTAACTATTTGGACCATTTTTGTCCTTTCTTCACGTCCTGTTTTGTATAAAACAGGACGTGAAGAAACTTTTTTCTCTAAAAAAACAAGTCATTCTTTGTAAGA
Organism: Perca flavescens; assembly: GCF_004354835.1. NCBI lineage: Eukaryota > Metazoa > Chordata > Actinopteri > Perciformes > Percidae > Perca > Perca flavescens. The sequence continues at coordinate 18,620,448 of NC_041354.1, forward strand.
TTTGTTTAATAGATTTATGTGTTTTACAGCATTGTCTGAGATAGTTTCATGCCTCTGTGCTTTCAACTTATTTTTCATTATTGTTTGTCAAATGTGGCTTTCCAAATATCAATTTGTGCTCTGGAATTAACAGGAGATTGATTAAGAAGCCCTTTAGGAAAGTGTCCTGACGTCACCCAGACTTTTTTATTGGGAATTACTCAATTCTAGCAAACAGTAAGCATATCCAATTTATCTGAGCTCTATGAATTGGGTTCGTTAGTGAGTGGAGTGCAGAATAATGGTGCAAAAACATATTTCTGTCACATCCAAAATAGGCATACTTCAGTTTAACTGAATCTTTGAGGGCAGTTTTTAGGATAATCTGAGTGTTATTGTTGCACAGCAGAGATAATGAAACATTTCTGACATTTAAATCTGTGGCAGCCCAGTTTAATTAGCAAGCATTGTCCGGATGTTGCCAAGCAACACAGATTAGTTCAGAGGCAAATTGACCTTCGGCCAAGAGAGAAGTTGATCAGAAGCTGCAGTTAGAAACGGGAGGGGTGGGAGGGCGGATAAATTACTGACTCAAGCCAGGGGTGGAGCCAAACAGTGCAAACATTGTGGGCGGAGCCAGACAGTGTAAACATTGGGGGCAGAGCCAGATGTTTATAGGTATATGAACTAGTTTTCAAGATATTTGATAACAGCCTAAAAATCTGAACATTATTCGTTTGTTTTTTTTTCCGACGTTTTTGTGCCAAATGAAGTCTAATAAACCATTTTCTTTATTTGCTGAGCCCACTAGATTGGGCTCAGATTGGTGGCTCCATTGAAAACAATATTCCAACTTTATTTGTTTCTAAGGGCATTTGGTCCCCATAAATATGGAAAGCACACACATTACCACAGAAGGCCTGGGGCTGATGCAGTGTTAGGGAGTATCAGTTGTATGTTTACTTGTGTTTCCTGTTCAGGGGTGAGAGGATCAGAAACGCCTGGGGAGAGGGCTGAGTTAATGTTTCGCATCCTACAGATTAAGACCCAGCTGCCAGACGTCCAGTCCGAGCAGACACCGGGGATTCAAGGGTAATGGAACAGACAAATTACTCCACACTCAGTTAGGGAGAGAAAGACACATTCAACCACAAAAAGGCTTCATTAATGTTTTTTTCAGCTCTTTTGTTGGCGTTTTTTTCAACGTTTTTGCCGGTTTTTATACTTAGAAGCTTGGTATAAAGACACTAAAAGTGTTTTGTTTTCTCTATTTGCAGCTTGTCAAATTGGCGAAGATGTTCTCCTTAATGTGCAGTGCGCAAAGAGTGACCGCTGAACTCTTCCCCCTCTCCGCTACGCCTGCTGTCCATCCAAAATAACAACGTTAAAGTTAACATCCAGAATAACGGCGTTCCTGCAGGCTGATGATGCACTAATGGGCGGCTCCGTGGGCGCAAACCGACCCGTGTAAAACTCCCGGATGTTGGGGACTGTAAATAATGATGTAGAAAAGGACAGGGCTGTCTGCTGGTGACATTCCCTCATGTGTAGTCACGCTAAGAAATGATTTCCCAGCTTTATCTGCAGGCACGCAGTCAGAAACACAAGCCTGCACGTGGCGGAATACTAACACGGAACAAACGCAGCCCACTGTCTCCGGCTTACATCAAAAGTCAAGTGTAAAATCTCATTCCCATTTGCATTGTATTTAATTAACAGTCTGTTCCGCCGCCTTCGCAGCCCTTCTGAAGCAGATTAGTGTGTGATAGAACATTTCTTTTTCAGAACCAACAGGGCTATTTAAAGAAGCATTTTATAAATGTGTGTGCGTCAGAACAATCATTTAAAGCACAGATAGTTCAACATGCTGTGTTCAAGGCTGAAACGTGAGTCAGATAATCAGAGAGGACACAGAGTCGCTGCCGTTACATAAAATAGACAGGATGTAATGTAATGTACTTTGATTTAGACAGGAACAGTGCACAATTAAACATTATCGTTGTCTAAAATCAAGGAGAACTGCTGTAAATCCGCCCTGTAAATTACGCCTTTGCTGCAAACGTCCTTTAGCGTAGCAGAAATCCAAACAGCTATGGCTTTTTTTCAGTCATAACACCCTGGGTTTTTTCTTGTCCAGAAAAAAATAAGAGTCTCCACTTAATGAACAGCTTGACTCGCATTTACACGAACACAAAAAACACATTGAAGGCTGAAGGTTAAGTGACCCGTTTGAAAATGAACATGCCAGTTTTTCCCTTGCCAAAATTTACCCTAACTTTGGAGTGTTATTTAGCGCCGTTTCCGACAAGATAGCATTACATGGGATTGTCATGAAGTGGGCGTGTTTGTAAGAGGAGACAGGTGGGTACCCATGAAACCATTTTCATTCAGATGTCTCGAGTTCAGAGGCCAGGGGACCCCTTTGAAAATGGCCATGCCAGTTTTTCCCTCGCGAAATGTTACCCTAACTTTAGAGCATTGTATTTCCTGCCACCACTAGGGGCGCTAATATATGAAAGGCTCTTGTGGGTCATATTAGCAGGAGGAACAAACCCCCCAATCCTCGGAGGGTTTGTAGGGGGGGTATTTAGCGCCCTTCCCAACAAGCTAGCATGACATGGTTGCTACCAATGGATTCCTTATCTCATCTAGTTTATCGTGATTCCAATATCTTTACTTTAGCTGTAACAAGTAGTCCGCTACAGTCTCTGAATGAATGACTTTGTTGTATGGGCCGTTAAATTATTAAGAGTTAAACTCCAGACATTTTCAGCAGCTGAGTAATTGTCATTGTTAAACTGTATTTATTTATAAATCAATATTCAGGGTTTTCCGTGCCATTATAAGGTTTAGGTGTATCAGCTAAGCTGAATGAATGAAACTAAAAGACTTTCCTTAGATATAATGATTGTAGTTTGACTTCTTTAGCTTCAAGTTTTGTCTTTAAGCTTTTTGAGTGGTATGTATTTATTATCTGGACTAGCTTTTCCGTTTTAGACACAGATATGGAGATAATAACGGTACAAAACAATGAGAAAAAGAGACTGAAAATTACCACAAAGAGACACAAACTGACCATAGAGATTCAAAACAACCCCAAAGACAACAAAAATGACAAAAAAGTGATAAAACATGACTACAAATAGATGCAAAAAACCCACAATGTATGGGGAAATTGCTTTTATTATTATTTAAAAACATCACATTTTCGTGAGGCATGGCGCCTAAACCCTGCGCCAATATACGCTCACCTAAGTCTTCCATAAAGCCAGGGAAAACACTGAATATTCATCCACAGCTTCTGTCTGAACATTCACGGGGGTTTTCTGTGTGTTACAAGTGGTTAATTTTTCCATCCGACTCAAATGGGTTATGATGTAAAAGAAAAACAAGCCAAAAGGATTTATAGTTCTCCTGATATGCGGTGGCAGAAAAAGTGTATTAGCCACACAAACAAAACAACTTTGAGTTTATTTGTGTGGGGATAAAAACGGCTGAGCGACAATAAAGCAAATACAGTTGATGAAATGAGTCGGTGGGAAAACATGGTAGAGGAAAGATGCAATCGATCATCTGAGCAAGTGGAATTAAAAAAAAGCAACGCTGGGCTTTTAGAAACGTCTTCAGATGGAAATAAGAAAATCATGTTGACAGGCTGGGACGCAAAATCTAAAGGAACAAACAAACAATTTGGTGAGTAACTGACGGATAATTACAAGGTGCAGGAAGGTTTTCTCAAAAGCCCTGAATCTTTGAGGGTTTTTAAAGCGACAAAAGTGACAAAAATGTCCAAAAAAAGCCACATAAGTGTATCCTCATCAGATTCTGAACCGCCTCCCTAGGGAGGTTACTAGATGCTGAACCACCTCCCTAGGGAGGCGCCCAGGGGGACATCCTCACTAGATGCTGAACCACCTCCCTAGGGAGGCGCCCAGGGGGGATACTTACCAGATGCTGAACCACCTCCCTAGGGAGGCACCCAGAGGGACATCCTCACTAGATGCTGAACCTTCTCCCTACCGAGGTGCCCAGGGGGACA